>NW_027185694.1:9329193-9342960 GCF_028583685.1 Petaurus breviceps papuanus | reverse complement strand
TCTCTCTCTCTCTCTCTCTCTCTCTCTCGTCCCAATAGATCATGGCTCAACTTGGATCTGCAAATCTTTATTCCATTCTCTTCAATGAAATGAGTATTTGCATAGACATTTTCAGACTACAAAGTACTTTACCAAGTGAATGAAGGCAGTAGGAGTATTCTAACCTGAAAAGATAGTTGCTTTTCCCCTTTTCAAGGGTTTATCGATGCAGCATCCTGTCTCTCTGACAGGTATGTGTATGCTCTTCTAGTTGTAATATCCTTAGAAAAAGCAGTGTCATCTTTTATCCTGTTTATTTGTTACGATTTTTTTGTATTAAAAAAACTGAGCCCTGGAAACATGCTGTTTCAAGATTGTTAAGAGGAACTTTAAGTGCTTGAAAATTATTTTTGAGATATCTGGAATTCTTATCTAGAAATTCTGGGAAGCCCAGAGATTTTTGAATAGCATATGTGAAATATGAAAGCAAAGAAATATCTCAGCTTCTGAGAAATCCCCATTTACCTTTAGTTAGACTAGAGGGCTACAGTAGATGATCTCAGAATCCCCTTCCAAATCTAAAGACAATGATGACCTAGATATTACTTTTAAACAAAATTATAGGAACCAGCAAATTGAATGTTACCCATTACAACTCCTTGCCCCTCTTCCTGCACACATACTTTCCCTGTATACCCTACAAAGCCTCACAGAATATGAGAAATCTATTTTCATTAAATTTTGATGAATTAATGACTATGGTTAAGACCAAAACTCCAGGCAATTTTTCAAATTGTTTGTTGAAATTTTTTAGCCATCTGTTGGGGCTTAAAATTCTAAAATCTATTTGTTTTATAGAGATTTAATTATTATAAAATTGTATCTGCATTTCATTCTTCTCAATATCAGTCATACTCAAGATATAAGCCTTTTAAGTCTTTTTGTATCATGACAATAAATTTCTCATATACCCTAGTTCTTTCTACATTGGGGGTGGTGGGGGATTAAAGGTTCTCTTATTTTTCTCTGACCTCTCAAGTAGTGGAATATTGCCACTGAATCCCAATCCCAATGATGGAGACCCTATCACTAGATGGCAAGACCATCTGCTCAAATGTCTACTTGTTGCTAGATTCCTCTTTTCCTATCCAGATTTCCTCTTACTGTGAATATTGGGGGTGAGGGGTGGGGTGGAGTTCTTCTGAATTGCTTGGATCACTTGGTAGGTCAGTATGCTTTCTAGATGTCAATCACTGATTTGGTCCATCTTGACTGTCAACTAAATACTGGGACTGTCACCTGGAACTATCACCTTAGTTTGGGTGTTTTGGAGGAAACAAGATAAGGAATTTTTAAGTTATAAAGCCCAAATGCGAACTTTGAACCTGTAGACTAAGAGGCACACATAACATTTCTAGCAAAGTTCATGTCCTATTTCTCAGGTCTCACGTCTAAAGGTCCAATATTATGACTATCGAATTCCTTGTAGAATAGCCAGGGATTGCTAGGTGGCCTGCCTACATATTCAAAGGAGATCTAATCAATAGGTGGCTGGCTATCCTTAGCCTTAAAATACAAAGATCATCATCTTTCTAGATAGCACAAACAAAGCCAAAAGAACATTGTACAGCTTATTCCTATACAGGGCTGGCCTGAAGTCAGGAGGACTCAGCTTCCTGAGTTCAAACCTGGTCTCAGATATTTATTAATTGTTTTGGGCAAGTCATTTAACTCTTTGCCTCAGTTTCCTCATCTATAAAATGAGCTGGAGAAGGAAATGGGAAACCACTCCAATTTCTCTGCCAAGAAAACCCCAAATGGGATCATGAAGAGTAAGACACAACTAAAATGACTGAACTACAACAAGATATGGGACTAGAGAGAATCAGAAGCCCATATAGTAATTTAAAAAGGGAAGAGTTGGGGCAGACAGGTAGCACAGTGAGTAAGAGCACTGGTTCCAGTATCAAGATGACCTGGAGATCGAATCCAGGGCTCAGACACTTAAGCACCCACCCAGAAACACCTGGCTGTGTAACCTTGAGCAAGTTACTTAACCCCAATTGCTTAGGGGCGGCCAGGTGGCTCAGTGAGTAAGAGCACCGGCTCCAGTGTTGGGATAACCTGGAGATCGAATCCTGGGCTCAGACACTCAGAAATAACTGGCCATGTAACCTTGAGCAAGTTACTTAACCCCAATTGCTTAAAAAAAAAAAGGGAAGAGTTAAACTGGTGTTGATTTGCACAGGCCAGAAGGAAACATCAGTTAAGATACAGAGCTATGCCCCTAATGAGAATATGCCTTCTTTAATTCTTCTGCATTCTTGTTTCTAATATTGGTGAGAGTATATTTTGTTCACTTTTCTTCTCTTCCTTCCTTCCTTTCTCCCTCCCTCCATCCCTTCCCTACTTCTCTTATGAGCTTGCTGAGTAGTCCATTGTTTTCTTTTCTTTGTAAGTAACCAAAGACTGAACTCCTTCTTGATGAAGAAGCAGTTTAACTATAATTTAATCCCCACCCCCAACCCCGGGAACTTAAGACATTCTTTTCTGCAGCTGGTTAGAGAGTGTTACTGGTTTTTCATTTCTGAAAATGCTATCCTTCCTCTTCTTTTTGCCATTTTCAATGTACTGGGCACTTAATAAACATTTATTGAATTATAGGTTGTTGATATTCTAGGTGATGGTTCTGGACCACCTGAAATCTCCAGGGTCCATTTAGGATACTGCCAATGTGCTAAAGGTCCTAATTAATCCTAGGATTCTGGAAAAATTAATATTCCTCCAGAAGTACACAATCCTCTTCTCAAAAGAATACATGGATTCATTTAATCATTCTTATTCACAGTCTACCAGACAGTGGCATGTAGTGAGGTTCAGAGAATGCCAGGATGGATACTAGCATCCCTATCAGCAATGGTACATTCTCTCTTCTCCTGCCCCTCACTAAACTGGAGGTTGAGCAGGGCATCAGAGAGGAAGAGTAGTATAATGGTTAGACACATCCATGTGGGGGCATGTACATGACACTGTTGAATGTAGCAGAGTGCTGGCTTGGAGTCAGGAAGACCTGAATTCAAATCATACCTTGGACGTGGCCTAGATAAGTGATCCTGGCAAAGTCATTTAACCTCTCCTAGCCTCAGTGTCCTCATGTGTAAGAGGAGGGAAAGTTGAATTTGATGGCCTTTGAGGCCACTTATAATTCTAGATCTAAATGCAGATAGCCTAAGCTGAGCATGGTGTACTGAACTATATGCCTTAGAATGACATCTTCTGGCACATGAGCTCAAGGTTCCTAGTTCCTATTATACACTCACAACTCCCCCAACATTTCTTCACACACACTTAAAGTATGCCAGTCTAACCACAAGAGAATGAAGAAAAAAGTTCAATATTTCTTACTCCCCATGGGAGATTTTATTGACCTATAAAAATCTCTTTACACACAACATGTATTAGAAAACCCTTTCTTAACAGTTTTGTGGTGAGAGACCAGCATTAAAAACACACCCAGGAAGCGTTTAAATAAAAAAAAAATTATCCAGAGCTTCCTCCTGAAGTAAATTTTGCATTGACATTTCTAGCAAGGGCAAATGGTAGGGGGAAAAAAGGCTTTCAGCATCTATTTAAAACAGCATGGCCTCAGAGGAATGATTGGCAACTGAACAATCATCTTTCTGCAATTTTCCCACAATAAATTGAGCAAAATCACTGCAATTTTGAACAAATGTTCCTTCTGGGGAATCTTTCTCTGAGTTAACATTATGTTTTATTCTAATGCTCATTTTCCTCTTACCTCCGACTTGGTTACCTCTCTGTAATTTTTATTGAAATGAGGGCTAAGGTATCCCCACCTTTCATTTGTTTCTGAACCACAAGGATGGGGCCAATCCATACAGCAAGTAGCTAAAACACACATGCACAATTAAGAAGCCAAATCAAGAGTGATTGAAGTTATGCCCATTTGTATTTAAGTGAATATATAGTAGGAAGGGTCCAGTGACTTATTCACTATTTGTAGTACATGGAATGGGGTACCATACTTTGAACTTTGTGTTAAAACTTAAAGGTTAAGGAAAACTTTGAAAGTTCACTTCAAAGGGGAAAAAATGTTGAGGCATATAACAACATAAGGAATAACTGCATTGTAAGATCATCTTTGGAGTGCATTCCCTCTTCCTGCCCTCTCCAGTTTTCTTTGGAGGAATTCATCCCTGTGGTTTCTTGGTAATTTAAAGGGTATTCCATTTGGTGTTTTAAGCTTGGGAGTGCCCTCTACTGCCCAAACCAGACCTTTAGATATGTTTGCTGGGAAACTTTATAGGATATTGGAAAAATTATTACAAAGGAGAATAGCTTCTCTACTCATCTGGAATGGTACATCCTAGGGAAAATCTCATGACTGGTTTGTCCAGGGAGCCTCCTGTTAGAAAATCAGATCACCTCAGGGGAAGTACTGTTCTACTGAAAATTGCATCAATCTTGAAATCCAAGACTGTGTTTCCCACACAGAGAAAGTATAGGAAAAAAAAAGCTTTTCAAAATTTAGTTTTAGTTTCCGTCTAAGCCTCATTCAGTTTGACAAGGAAGCATTCACATAGTCCTTCAGTTCTTCCCCAAACACTATAAATCTTCCAAGTCTTATGGTAATTTGGGCAATTCACCCTGACACCCCTGCTTTCATGGAAGTGAGGAAAATAAAAATTCAATCTATTGTGTGAAGTCCCTCTTTCCAGCCTGAGCTAGACAGTAACAGATTCCACAACCAATATTTAGTGGCTAAGAAAATGGGGCAGGTTTATACCAGTACAAGTTTCAACATGCTATTTGGTAGAACTGATATTTGGGGATAAGAAAAAAATACCTAAGGACTAAGCAGCCTTATGCTAGCTTAACCTGGAATCTAAGGTAGGGATTGGTAGATGAAAGCTGATGCCAAGGAACTTTCCTGATGTCTGAGAAAGCGGGTAAGAGGTAGTTGGCCTACCCCTAAATTTCATGAAGTGGCCTTGATTGGCTGTGACACTCAGATGGACCTTAGAGTGGGTGCCCTTTTTGCAAGGCTGCTCAGTGATTCTGAATGATTCAAATGCTTCCAGGAAACCAAGACCAAAACAAGCACTGTCCACAATCTTGCCCAGAATTGTGGGAAGATTTATTATCAATCTGTTTCTAAAGGAGAGGCCTCTTTGCCTTCAGTGACCAGAAATGCATCAAATCTCCTAGGACGGTATTGATTTTGATATAGCTAATGCAAAAGAAGGAATCTAGGTGGCACAGTGGACAGAAGAATGGGCCTGGAGTCAGAAAGACCTGAATTCAAATCCAGCCTCAGACACTTCCTAATTGTGTGACCTTGAGCAAGTCACTTAATCCTGTTTGCCTCAGTTTCCTCATCTGTAAAATGAGCTGGAGAAGAAAATGACAAACCACTTCCTACCTTTGCAAAGAAAACCCCAAATGGGGTCATGAAGAGTCAGACGTAACTGACCAACAACAGCCCAACAAAAAATGCTAAAGGAACAGAACCGAAGTTTTTAGTGCTCCTAAGATACTGGCCAAAATCCTTAATGGAGCAGCATCAAGTATTAGTAAACCCAAAGACCTGAAAAAAGTACTGCATGTCAGTAAACTTTGATTTTTAAGTCTACTACCTCTGGAAAATATCACTCTTATCCAGGAACAAGACACAGGCCAAATTATAAAGCAGTGAAAGACGTGTTAGGGTCTCTTGTTTCTCTGTCCTTCTTCCCTGCTCCACCTGCCCCTATTCCCATATTTAATGACCTAATCTGGATTAGTCCTTTTATCAAAATCTGCTCTCAGAAAACACAGGCAAGTTTCATTTGCATTCAGATATAAAAGCCTGAAAAGGCTTACTATTTGTTTTCCCTTTCAAGGCTATTTGCATTTTGACAAAACTCAGAGGCTTACTGAGGGGAATCTTTGCACAATGTGGGGCACTAGCTAGTCAGAGGTGTTTTTTTCAAAGTAATACAGTATTAAAGTCATCAGAAACAACTCGACTTCAGGGGACTAATGATGGACCATGCTGAAGTATTGGTGAAGAATGAGATATACATTGTGAGAGCCTGCCAATGAGTTGGTGTATTTTTCTTAACTGTAGAGTTCTCTGCTTGCAAGGGAAGGTTCTATTTGGGGTGAAGCTGCTGGGAAGTTACAGAGACAGAGAATATAAAAATCTCAGTGTACTTGAGATCTGAGGGGAAAATTTTGTTTTTTATTTTATTTTCGTTTTTTGGAAAATTTGTGTTGTTTTCTTTTCTTTTTTGCCAAAGTTCTTAGTTTCCCTTATTTTTTCTCCCTAAAAAAAAAGAGCTTCATGTATTTTAGTTCTTTTGGGGGTGATTAATAGAGGTGTTTTTAAATGTCAGAAGCAATTGTTGGACCTAAAAGTGACAGGGAAGATATGGTACAAATTTGGGACTGGATTTTTTTCCCTAACCTTAAAAATCTTTCCATGGCACAATCTTCAATTTGTTATTTAATTATAAGCTTCAGGTAGAAAACGGAAACTTCATATATATGTAATCCATCTGGCCTGAATAAAGGAAATAGGTTAAATTAGTAATGCATGCTAGAAAAAACTAGAAAATACATTAAGTTCATTTAAGGACATTATTTAATAAGCAGTTTCATCTCAGTCAGGTTCATGTCCTCACATGAACCTAAAAATCCATTATAAGTGAAATAACTTCAACCTCACCACATTATTATAGGGATCAAGAACTGAATGGAACAATAATTTGTAAGCCATGGTGATATTCACTTTAGCTATCTTGGCACAGATTGAAAAGTATATAATGCATGATAAAGAAGATCTCTGTGAGATACCATTAGGAGGTAATCTTGGAGTCTTTCAATGAGACTTTAGTCCAATTAGAATTTTGAGACAGAGCCCAATAGCAATTTGGTGCACAATTCTACTTTCCAGGCACAGTGGTGTAAAAGGGATAAAGAGGTGAGGAGAAAGGAATCAAAATGGGGAAACCTATTACTCTCCCCTTAGTACAGCCATCATTGAAGAATGTGCAAATCATGTAATAATAATACCATTACTTTACTGGAGTACTTCATTGGCATTTCTCCTGAAACCCTATGGCTATCATGTCTTTGGGGGAAAAAAAGAAATTCAGAAACACTGAAAGGAAAAAGTCATGCAATTGTATATTCAGAATTGGAAGCAACCTTGGAGGTCACTTATTCCAACAAGTACATGAATAGTAACCCCTTTCATAACTCTTGAAGACTTTCAGTATTGAGAAAGCCCTACCTCCAGAAGTAGCCCATTCTATTCTGAAACTGCCATAATTACTAGGAACCATCCCCTTATTTTAGCTGAAATCTGTCTCTCTGGAGCTTCTACCTTTTACTCCTAACTTTTGTCCTCTGGGGTTAAGCAGAGCAACTCTATTTTTCCCTTTCATATGTAGGGGGAAGGTAGGGATTGCCTTTCCACCATTACCATATTCAGGCTAAACAACTGTAAGTAACTTCAATAACTATTCATAAGGCATGTTCTCCAGTCCTATCTCCCTTCTTCTTGCCTCTTTGGTGACCCTGGAAAGCACCAAAAAAAAATTGAATTAATGAACAAATGAGAAAAAAAAAACCACTTATTAAGCACTATGTGCCAAACACTAAATCAAGTTCTGGGGACACAGTTGTAAAAGTAGAGACATTCCCTGCCTACAAGGAGTTTATATATATGGCAGAGTGGTGTCCAGAAAGTAGAATTCTGGTTTGGAAAGTTACAGGATGTTGAGTAGAACCATGGCTGGATAGATCGACACAACTTCTCCAGTGACCATATCAGTACTGGTCTGATTATTGTTCCAGGACTGGAAGGGGGAAAGGAAGAAGGTAGAAAAGTGCAGAAGGTTCCAAGAGGAATATGACGGGAGTAAAGTGAAAAAAGGGCTAGCTGCTGCCTAGATATAGTGGGCTAAGTAAGGCATTTATAAGTCAGGAGAGAGGGAAGGCCCAAGGGGTGGGAGTCCCAGAGCTGAAAGGGTTAAGTCATCCAGGGGCATGATCTCTGGTTCGATATAGAGAATTTAAAACAAAACAAAACATTGCAAGGAAAGAGAGTAAAAGAGGCTGTTTAGAGGGATTGATGCTGACAGCAGGGAGGAAGGACATGGCAGTGATGAGATCTTTAAGTAGGTGGGAAAGGGTAGAGTCAAAGGTGCTTTGAAAATCAAGACTGAACAGGAGAGCTACCCCTTTAAAAAAGAAAAAAAAATTATGGTGGAGCAAAATCAGTGTGGAGAATTCAGCAGAAGCAAGGAGAGTTGAAAGAATTTGTGCCTGAGGGTTCTTCCTTGGGTCTCTATTACCCAAGCATAACAGATTTATACCTAGAAGGGACTTTCAAGACTCTTTAGTCCAAATCTCTCATTTTACAGTTGAGGATACTGATACCCAGAGAGGTAAAGTCAGTCAATAAGCATTTATTAAACACTTACTAGGAAATAATGTTACAAAAATCACATAGTTATTAATTTAAGTGGAATTTGAACCTAGGTCTCCTAACAGCAGAGTTAGTGATCTCTCCACTGCCCCACACTGAAAAATGAGCATTCCAAAATGAGGGGTAAGATGACATAAGGGTCTTGTTCAATTCAATCACTGAAGATGGCTCTCCCCTGAGCTGCTTATTTTCCCTCTAATTGACCAACCTACCCTTAAAGAATAGAATCCCTTTTACTCAGTGCTAAAAGGAACAGATGAGTTGCTATCTATGTGTCTCCAAATGGAGTGATCCTGGGGTTTTAGGTTTTCCTAACTAGGATTATCTTCCTCTGAACACACCATTCTAAAAACTCAGTCCATATTGACCTCTGGGGTTGGCCTGGCCCAGAAGGCAGTGTGGCCAGTTTTGCCTAGTTCCATCCCTTATTTGTTCAAGAAAACCCTGCATATATTTTGGCAAATAAACTGCAAAAAAGCGGAAGCGTTAATTATTAGCAAACGAACACTCAGTAATAATATAAACAACGAAATGCCTTTTCTGTGCTGCTTATTCAATGGGCTTTCCTGTTGCTTGTGCCACGAAAAACATGATGGGAATAAGCAGGAGGAGATGGAAGAGGAAATGACTTCTTTAAAGACTTCGTCCTGTGGGCAGAGTGTTGGCTTATGATTTGCTAGAATAGGATATCAAAAAGGAAGGGTGGGTAATTTAAGTTTTAAGGAGAGAAAAAAAAGGGCTAGAGAAACTTTGAAGCTGTTAACTATTGTTTAAGGTGGGTATTTAAGCTAATGCTTCACTGAATAAACTCCCACACTTCCCCTTTTCCCGGTTTTTTTTTTTTTTTTTTTGGCTTAGGAGTATTAGGAAAGATTAAACCAGAAACCAGAGGTTTTTAATCTTTTTGCGTATCATGGATCTTTTGGGTAGTCTAGTAAAGCCTATGAACTAACACTTTAGAATGTTTTGAAATGTATAAAATATATACAAAGTATAAAGAAAATCAATGGCATGGAAATATGATTATCAAAATATTTTAAAAAGAAAAGAAAAAGAAAGTTCATGGACACCAGCTTAGGAACCCCTGCTTTAAAAGGTTTAAGAATTGTGGGTCATTGATCACAAATATCTCTGAATCTAACTCATTACCAGAATTAAAGACTCCACAAGAGTTTCTGTGGTCTACATACAAATAAAAGCGCATTCAGGAGAGGCAATGGGCTCACATGGTTAACAGTGAATTATGAGTTAGAAGTCATCTGTATCTCTTTTTCCCTTTAATTCAGAACTTAAACACCAAATAAAATGAACATTTCTATATACAAAGTAGAATAGGTAAAGACTACAGATGGAGGTGAGAATCTCTATTACATGTAGTTTGCTTTTCCTTTTAAATATATCTGTGTGTGTATACACATACATATATTATACATATTATAATAATAATGATGTAAAATATATTTTTAAAACATCTAATATATGTAAAACTTCCACATGGGACATTTAGTGCTGTCCTTTCAAAGCTTGTCTGTATTTCCTTTTGGGCTTCCTTCTATTCCCTGTAGTACATTGTTTTAAAAGAAAAAAATCAGAATTCATTGGCTTCAGTGCCAACTTTGCTACGTATTGTATGACATAAGAGAAATCACTTAAGCTCCATATCTTTCAGTTTCTCTGTGACAGTGGAGATGTTACTGGCGTGCCTCTACTATGTGAAGGAATAATAGGATTTAGAGGTGGAAGAAACCTTGAAGGTCTTCTGGATCATTTTTTCAGATGAGGAAACTGAGGCCTAGAAAGATTAAATGACCAAAGTTTAATGAGATTACATGTGAAAGCATTTTGGAAGATGTGTGCAACATAAGTCATATCCTGATCTTGTACATAATCCTCAAAAAGCATCGTCCTACTGCATCACCAGATTCTACCGCTTCCTCTCAGAATTTGAGAATTAAATGTAAATTGAGAAAGGATCAGGAGAAGATAATTCTCTTGATATGCTAAGCACTAAAGTATTAAATGACCTTCTTTTAAAGGGCAGTTCCCAGGTCCTTAGCCAGTCCCATCTTTCTATGGTTCCTATCCAAATGACCATCATTGATCATCAAGGCATTTTGCTGGAGTCTAACAGCGCAACTCTATTAACAAGTCTCCCATTGCTGGCATCTCTGAGGCAGTACTTAAAACCTAAAGTTGGCTCAACTCCTCGGCTGACTGCTGGGATTCAGATTCTAAGCCAAAGTATAGAAAGTCTGGCAGCTTTCTACCTCTTCCAGACTTAGCTTGGCTGGGGTAATACCGGAACAATTGGTCTCCTTGCCCTCTAAGATGACAATTAATTAGTGTTGTGGGAACAAGGAACAGTCTATCTGGGGAGCCCAGTCTTTGCCCATCTGAGGGCTGTGGCATTGGTATCTCAGCCAAAGCCAAAACATCACACATCATAAGACATGCTGAAGATAGCTGTTGGCCTCCCCTTAGGCTATGCTGGAAGGGAATTGAAAATGGAAGATCTTTCCCATGGTTTTTCACTTGAAAATAAAACAACTACAACTAATAAAATAAGAATTCCAGTGCACAATGTATTGTTACAGAGAGCATCCTAGAAAGGCAGTTCAGAGCAAAAATAGGGAAAATGTGGCAAAGATTTCCCAGAGAGTTACTCCATAGTACAATATGAAGAAAGACCTATAGTGAGTTGGATAGTCGCCCCATTGAGGAAAATGGAACTACTCTGGCAATATCCACAACTGCCAGCATGTGTTATTAGGCACCAGCTTAAAAAAGTATATTACTCAACACGGTGTGAAGGAGAACATATGAGTCATTCTGTTCTCTCCCTAGTCTATAAGCCAGCAAAGGACATCACTTACTTAATCAGAGCAGAGAGTGATTGCTCCTAAGGCCCTCACAGAAAAGAGAATAATACCTCACTGGAGAGAATGCTGAATTGAATAGAACTTAATTATGATACCAGCATCCCAAGACTTTGAAAAAATTTTAAAATGAGGAATTTTCCTTTACGGTTAGGGGGGGAAAATCTAACAAGTTGTTCATAGCTAAGGACAATTAGTATCAAATTATCTTTCTTTACTCCCTTAATATATTTGAAAAAAATTTTTTTGAGGTTTCAACACCATCTATTTTTTATATACAAAAGCTTCTGACTCTTCTGGGATCTCTACCAGTTGTCAGGAAGTTTACATATAAGAGCAGGTTGTATGTGATTGTTTCCTTATACGATACAATTAGATCAATATTATTATGATTACAAGGTACACGGTATGTTATTAAGATAAGATCCATGGTATCTGGACACGGTGTATATTCACACATATCACATTTGGTAGTGGGGAGAGGTGGATCTGAACCAGTTAATTCATCAGTGATCAGTGTGAGGAACTTCCCTATTGCAGAGTGCTATACATGAAGGTAACCTATAACTTAAAGTCTTAGATAGTTGAATGGGGGCCTGCTCATGGTCACATTAGCTACCACAGACCAAAGAGAGACTCCAAAGTCAATGCTTTTATCCCTCTCTTATGCTATAGTGCTTATCACCGAGTATATTACCTATCCTAGGACATGAAGATTACATTTTTACAAAAATATGATTACATGGCATGGTGGGTAGAGAACTAACCTGGAAGTCAAGAAGACCTGAGTTCAAGTCCCACCTCTGACACATAGCAGCTATATTACTCTGAGCAAGACCCTTAACATCACTCTAAGACCATAAATTGCAGAACAGGTATGGGTCTGCACGAGCAGAGTAAGTTTCCTTATCAAAAATACCCTATATAAATGAAATCACAGGGTTGTCCAAAATATAAATGTACATGTGCACATTTAATAGGAAGAAAATTATGCATCAAAAATATTTTTGCTTGACTCTTGTTAAATTCAACAGTTCCCACAATGAGGCATTGTTCTCTTTTCTGTGTAGACCTCAGGAGTAATCATTCTCTCCTACGATTAAGGAAGTAAAAGAATCCAGACAGGTTACCTAGCTTACATAAACGTTGACAAGCCATGTATTAAGCAGCCCAGATTCCCAGATTCTGAGGCCTGAGTGTTTTCCTATACACCATCATCTCCCTACTTCAGGCCAGAATATCTTATACCTTCTTGCAGAGGAATGATTTTTACACACACACACACACACACACACACACACACACACACACACACACACACTCTTATTTCTTCTATTCAAGTATGACTTCCAATCCTTCCCATGTTTAGAACTTGTACAGCTGTACTGTTTAGTAATTGGTTACTTTTTTGAGATCGTGGGACTCTGACTCTTTTTATCAGAAACTATGAAATGCTTTGCTCAAAGTACTGCCCCATTACAAACCAGGCTCATATAGCATTTTGAGGACCTGTGAGGTGGCTAGGAATATTCTAATTTAGTTTCCTATCTACCTCCACTATTGTGGAACAGAGTGATCAGTAGGTAGATAGGAGCTTATCCCATATAAGTTTCCCATGTCCCTGCCTGATGCTCCCACACCCATCCAACTTACTATAAGAACCCCATGACTCCCTTATCTATCACTTCTCAGTCTGAGACAAAGTGCCAGCCTAAAGCCAAGCTGGCATTTCCAGAGAGGTAATTATTTTGGCTCAAAAGGCTTTCTCTTCTAGCTCTGGGCTAGAATAAACAAAGGTTCTGTTTTTTATCAACTAAGTGCTTGAATAAACAGGGTAGTTGCCAATGTCAATAAGATATAGAAAGCAAGATTTTATTGAAGATGATCTGAAACAAAAATCATCAGTAGGCAGTTGAGAATTGATGCTTTTCAAAAAAGGAGGGGACTGACTGAAATTCTGTGTGATCTTGGACAAGTGGCTGAATCTCTGTATGTATCAGTTTCCTCATCTGTAATGGGAAGGGGGAAGGTTCAATAATATCACCTACCTCTCGGTACTGTGAAGATCAAATGAAATAATAATGGCAAAGTGCTTAGCACAGTGCCTGCCATTTAAGTGCTACATAAATGTTAGTTATTTATTAGTATTGGGCAGCTAAGCGATGCAGTGAATAAAGCACTAGAGTTGGAATCAAAAAGACTCATCTTGGGGAGGCAAAGTGGCACAGTGAGCAGAGCACCGGCCCTGGAGTCAGGAGGACCTGGGTTCAAATCTGGCCTCAGATACTTGATGCACTCACTAGCCGTGTGACTTTGGGCAAGTTACTTAACCTCACCTGCCCTCCAAAAAGCAAAAAAGAAAGAAAGAAAGAAAGAAAGAAAGAAAGAAAGAAAGAAAGAAAGAAAGAAAGAAAG
>NW_027185694.1:9287020-9328793 GCF_028583685.1 Petaurus breviceps papuanus | reverse complement strand
TAGAAAGAAAGAAAGAAAGAAAGAAAGAAAGAAAGAAAGAAAGAAAGGAAGGAAGGAAGGAAGGAAGGAAGGAAGGAAGGAAGGAAGGAAGGAAGGAAGGAAGGAAGGAAGGAAGGAAGGAAGGAAGGAAGAAGAAAGAAACCACTCAATAACAGCACATTTATTAGTATTATATTATTATTGTTATTGTTAAATTAGTAACACAGTCGTCTTACTTCCACTCAGAAATAGAGGTAAAATCCCTGTGATGCTAGGATACTGAGTGGATCTTGTATGACTTCTAGTTATTATAGTTCTAGACTTTCATTACTTCTAGTTATTCCTTAGTGTCTGCTTGCTAGAATGATAATGATACATACTTCTATTAAGCTTTAAGACTTGCAAAAAAATTTTCCTCAAACAATCCAGTGAGGTTAGAAGTATTATCATCTCTTTCATTTATGGAGAAAATGAGGTTCTGAGAATCTAAGTGACTTGGTCCATCATCATTCATAGTGGGACTTGGGAATGGATGGGAAAAGGGGGCTGAGTAAGGGTTTTTGCAAAGTCGTGTCTTAAAAAACAATGGAAAAGCCTATTTGGAAAGGGATTAATCATAATAACTAGCAGCAAAAAATATTGCAAGTAAAAATGCACCTGATTCTGCTCCCTTAAGTAATGTTAAGGACACACCTAGCTCCCTGATTAGATGCAGAGACAAAACATTGCTCTAAATTCCATTGATGATTTACTAATGTAATTACTCATCACTTGGCCACTCTAAAGGCATGGGAAAGCCACCACTCTGCTTGTATTATCTTCCCATAGAAACATGGGCTCCAGTGGCAATGGAGTGATGAGAGAGGGAAGACCAGTCAAAGGATGCTGAGGCAGAATCTCCATAGCAACACATAACCCAGCTCTGCCCTTCCTGACCTTGTGAGATGCCCCCTAATTGGACGTTGATGCTCCAGACAAACAAATGCACAAAGGACATTCAAAGCACTGCTTCATTCCTAGCCAAGGTTAAAAAAAAAAAACAAGATGAATTTCCCCCTCCCTTGGGGCAAGAATCCGGACCCCACACTCTCGTTTTTGTCCACTGACCCTTTCTCTCATTCTCTTTTATACATCATTCCCTCTTCACTGGGTCAATTTGTACTATAACAATTTGTACTTTCTGATTTGCTATTCTGAAAGTACTCCAGTAATTTCAAGTGCATGTGCTATCTTCCCCATTTAATTGTAAACTCTTTGAGAGCAGGGACTCAGGTGACCCTTTATTTTGTAAATGCCTTTAATACAGTGATTTTGCACACTGGGGCTTAATGATTATTGATGACTGACAAGACAACCATCACAATGTAACTCATGGATGTCTTTTTCATAATTATATACCTTTCTTTGGAGAGCTGAAAGTATTTTGCATAAATTTCACATTAGTTCTCATAAGAGCTACATGACAGAGAAAATCTAATTGTGTTTTGATTAAAAAAAAAAAACTGAGACAAAGCCAGAATCAAAGAATATCAAAGTTGGAAAGGACCTCAGGGACCATTTATTCCAATTTATACCCAAACAGGAATTGCTTTCTACTGCATCCCTGGATAAGTGGTCATTTTACCTCCTTTTGAAGTCCTCTAGTGATAGAGAAATGATTAATTGTGAATACAGCCCATCACAGTTTGGATAGATCTTTAATTAAGAAGATGTTTAAAAAAAATCAAACTTAAGTTTTCTTCCTTTCAACTTCTGTTCACTGCTTCTAGTTCTACCCTTTACAGTAAAATTAAAAAACCATTTATTAAGTGCCTACTATGTGCTAGAAACTGTGCTAAGTGCTGGGAATTCAAAGAAAGGCAAAAAGAAAATGCTCTCAAATAACTCACAAGTCAATGGAGGAAGACAGTATGCAAATAACTATGCTTAAATAGGTTATATACTGGATAAGTGGAGATGATTTCTGAGGGAAGGCACTAGCATTAAGGGGGCTGAGAAAGGCTTCCTGATGTGGGACTTCAGCTGGGATTGGACAAATAACTATAGATGAAATCAGAGGTCTGGCATTAAAGAAAAAATATTGCAGGCTAATATTATTGTTTAGCTTTTTTGGTTGTCATTCCAAAACACATTCTCTTTCAATTCACTAAAACTGCCAGAGATTTTTCACATTATGTGCACCTGTTTTTAGCTGGTAAAAGTACACTGCAAAACATTTGCTCTCCAGGACGGGTCTATAGATATCCAAATGAAATGCAGATCACATACTTTCAGATGTCCCATATATAGTTTTCCTTTTACTAGAAGAACCAACTTGATATTTTAAGAGGAAAATAGGATCAAAGCAAGTATAAGAAAGGAAGAAGCAAAACAATTTGCTGTAAACATTTTAAAAGATATTACACTTTGACTGCTTACTACATAATTCATTAGAGAATTGAGAAAGTTTGATGGTCGATAAGCAAGAGGAGGGGCATCGAAGTGGCATAGTGGATAGAATGCCAGCCCTGGAGATGGGAAGACCTAAGTTCAAATGAGACCTCAGGTACTTACTAGCTATGTGACTAGCTGTATTAAGTCACTTAACCTTGTTTGCCTCAGTTTTCTCATCTGTAAAATGAGATGGAGAAGGAAATGGCAAGCCACTCCAGTCTCTTTGCCAAGAAAACCCCAAAAGAGATCACAAAGAATTGGACACAAGTGAAATGACTGAACAACAAGAAACAAAACATAATCCATGATTTTTCCCCATCTCATATGCCACTCTGAATCTCTTGAAAACACTTAACATGCATAAGTCTTTCTTACAGTAATTTGTGCATGGGTTACAATCAGACTGTAAGCTAGTTCTGTGAGAGTAGGGACATGCCTTATCTTAATCTTGTATCTTCCCTAACCTGACATACAATACTTTGACCAATAATGTGCCCACTTAGTAAGTATGCACTTTATAAGTACAGATGAATTCATTAATCTTTTTTTTTTGCCATTTGGGGGGCAATCAGGGTTAAGTGACTTGCCCAAGGTCACATGGCTAGTTTGTGTGTGTGTGTGTGTGTGTGTGTGTGTGTGTGTGTGTTACGTGTCTGAGGACAGATCCGAACCCAGGTCCCCCTGACTCCAGGGCTGGTGCTCTATTCACTGTGCCACCTAGCCACCCCTGAATTCATTAATCTTAACATGAATTCTGTGAGTAAAGAACATTCAACCCAGAGTCAGACAACCTGAGTCTGAATCCTGGTTCTGAACTAGCTGTGTGCTATGGACAGCATCACTCGTCCTTCTGTAACTCTTTCCCTCCCTTCTTTTTATTTAATGTACCAAACCCCAAACAAAGCCTTTTCTTAAATCTTTATCCTTCAGGACCTATCTCCGTAGCATTTGATACTGCTGATTACCTTTTCCTCCTGGACACTCCAATCTGGCTTTTCTGAGCCTGCTCTTTGTGTTTCCACCTGTCCAATGACTCCTCAGTTTCCTTTGTCGGATCATAATCCTCATCCTGGCATTAAATGGTAGATGTACTTCAGGGCTCTGTCTGAGGCTCTGCTGGGGGTGTTCCTGTCTCTATTCTCTTTCTGTAACCCTCCATTGGATTTGATTATCTGTTCTACACAGGTGACTCTGAAGTCTACAGCTCTAGCCTTGTCCTCCCTCCTGAACTTCAGCTCCACAATAGCATGTGTCTGTTCAACTTCTCAAGTGGAATATCCTGTAGGCATAACAAGTATGTCTAAAACAGTTCTACACTTCAAAACTAAGAAATTGGATGGAAATATTAAATTTTCTTTCCTGATAAAACTCCCATTTTTCTTAACTTCCCAATTTCTACTGAAGGTACCACTTTTCTTCTAGTCTCCCAGGTTTGAAACCTCAGGAATCTTCACCTCCTCATTCTCCCTTCCCCACACATCCTAAACTCTTGTCTATTCTACTTCCCAACCTCTTTTACCCCTCCCTTTCTCTTCCCTCACAGAGCCAATACACTAGATCAGGCCAACATCACCTCTTCCCTGGAGATGTTGCAATGACCTCTTAATTCATCACCTAGTGTCTAGTCTCTCCGCTCCCATCTATCCTCAACATAGATACTGAAGTGATAATGTTAACGTAAAGGTTAAACACTATTCAACAAATTCCAAAGGCACTCTATTTCCTAAATGGTCAGATACAAGTTCTTCTGTTTGGCAATTAAAGAACTTTGCAATCTAACTCCAGTCAGTTTCATTATTCATTACTTTCCTTCATACAAAGGAACCTACCAAATTAATTATCTTACTATTTCTCCCATAGAATAATACTCTATTTTCTTGATTTTGTATAGGCAAAGTGTCCTGTGTCTCCATTTTTCCCATGAATTGGATACATTTTCTACTTAACTGTGTCTTTTAGAATCCCTAGTTTTCTTGAAAGCTAAAAAAAAAAATGGCCAGGAAGCCTTTTCTAGTACCCTGCACATGCTACTGTTATCGTTCCCATCCAAATCACCTTGTATTCATTTCATATATTCTTATATATACAGTCTCCTCCCCACTTAGAAAATTTGAGTTCCTTGAGAGCATGGACTATTCCATATATGGCTTTGTAATCCCTAGTACTTGTAACAGTGCTTGGAACAGGGTAGGAAAATAATAAATTCTTGTTGACTGATGGGTTTCAGGCATCACTGCATAGTATTGGAGTCAGGAGATATAGAGCTGAAATCTTGTTTCCAACACATTGTATTATCATAGTCAAATCATTTGATCTCTCTTGGACCTCTGTTTAGGATAATAAAATCATTAATATTTACTTCACAGTGCTGGTGAGAGGACCCGAGGAAATAATGTTAGGTTACCTGTTAAATATGTATTAGCTATGATTATTCATTTGAACCTTAACTTCTTCATATGTAACAAAGTTTTATTAAGTGCCTACTTTTGCAAGGTGCAAAGACAAAAAAAGGTAAGAAACAGTGCCTGCCTTCAAGAAGCTTAATTCTATTTGGGAGATATAACATTCAAAGAGATAATAGAATGTAATTTGAGGATGAAGAGATCATTAATAACCAGAAGGACCAGGAGAGACTTCCTGTAGAAAGAGGCATCTGAACTGAGGCTTAAAGAAAGTTTGGGGCTGTAGGAGGTAGAGGTAAAATAGGAGTGCCATCCAGGAATGGAGGGCAATGTGTCTAAACTCTCCTCTGACAATGTATTAATCAAGAAAGTCATGGTAATTCTACCAGTGGTAGTAATAACTGAGAAACCTAGAAAAAATGGCTGTTTTAAAAAAACCGTAATATTCATGACAACAAAGAAACAGAAATAAACATGTTAGAATGAAGACTAACAAAGCCCAACAAATCTTCGCTCTTTGCAAAATTCCTCTATAAAAATCCAAAACTCTATCTCTCTGGAAAGGTGTAACTACCTGTACCTATCATGTCCTGTTTCTAGGAAAGTTTCCAATATGAGAAAAATTATTTAAAATTAATTTTAGAGTTCATTTAGGCAAGGGATGCACATTTTCTATAATCTTCTAATGTGCTAAGGGTAAACTATTTTGTAAGCTAAATTGGGATAGGGATTGAGATGTTTGGTGCCTACTCAATTGTTTAGAATTGTAGGTGACTCCAAAGTTTTGTATTTTTAGATGCAGTTCTGCATGTCAAAACTCAGAAACTGGACAAGTAATGTTAAAAAAAACAAAAACAGTTATTCATTCCATTGGTTATAATTTTTCTTTACAACTTGACTAATGTTTAATGTGAAGGTTTATGTAGAACCTACATCAGATTGCATGCTACCATAAAAGGGGGAGAAAATTTGGAACTCAAAAACTTGTGGAGCTGAATGTTATAAAATAATAGTAAAATAATAATATAATGTTATAAAATAATAATAAAATAATAGTAAATAAATTTTTTTTAAAAAGAAAAAAAAGCAGACAATATTCAAAATTCAGCAGGTGGAACCTAGAATTTCAAACCTCAAAAAAAAAAAAGAATGAATATCTGTTCTATATGTGCTTGGGGAATTTATCCATATTTAATTGCTGCAGATTTGGCTAGTTCAAACTTATTCTTACACTTTAAATGTGGTGCTGAAGCCTGAAACAAATCAGCAAGATGCTAAAATGTCCTGTTTTCCTTGCCCTGGGCTGCCCTACTCATTCATGCAAAAAATTCTGAATGCTGTTTGTAACTTAAGGAGATGAGGAATATTTAAGCCCTCCTCTTCCTCCCCCCAAAAAAAGAAAATATGTTCTAAAATGATGGGATCCATTTTGGCTTCCTAGGAAATATAATGTTGATTCTAATCCAACATTTACCACATAGCAAGCAAGAAAAATAAAAAAAAAATGTGCAAAGAATTTATCTCACTTGTGAGGAATAAAGATTGGTGGGCCTAAATGTCCTTACAAATATATTTTTAATGATTAATATAAAAGTTGCTTAGAGAATTGACATGGCATAATGGAAAGAACAATGGACTAAGAAAATATGGCTTCAGGGTTAGACTCTGTCCTGATTCTGTGGCTGTGGATGAGTCACTCAAACAGCTTGAGTCTTGTTTTCCTCATCTATAATGAAGGGATAATAATACTTGCACTACTGGTCTCATAGGTGTGAGATAAGGACTTCATAAACTACTAAGAATCATATGACTGTGGGTTATTATGATTAATCCGAATGCTCCTTTTAACATAGGGTGTTGAAGCCTTTATCGAAAAGATGTACAATTTCACGAAGTACAGAGCTTTTGCAATCTTTTACCCAAATGGAAAATGAACACTTCATAGAAAAGCCCTTTTAACCAAGCATGCTACTTTTCTGGACTAAAAAAAAATCAATGATATTATGTAGAAGGCATAACTATCCCTCTACCCTAGGACAATGTCTGGTACTTGGAACCTAGCATAGTACCTGGAAGATACTAGACCTTAATAAGCTTCAGTTGAATGCATCTTCAGTCATGAGAAGGGTCAGTTCTTATTTCAAGGTGATGAAAAAAAGGACAAAAAGGTGATTGAATATACAATTTGGAATTTATAAGAGAAAAATTTAAACTAAAATATGGTATTTGAGGTAAAAGGAAAAAAGAAAAAATATAAAAAAGAATTGTGGGAGAAGCTTATAAGGAAAGAAAAAAATGTAGATAGTTATTTCTAAAATGACTTACATGGTTAAAACCAATTAAAATGTGATCTGCAAAATGATTGTTTTCCTCCAGGAAATGAAGGCATCCTATTGTACTTTAGCAAGTATGGAAAGCACCAATTGAAGTTTTTAATCACTCTTTACTCTTCTGTAAGCAAAGTCTAGATGACCTCTTGTGGGGATGTTGTAAGAGGGCCCTTTTGTTCCAGTATGAGTAGGGCTAGAGGGCCTCTGAGTTCCTTACGTCTCCAATTCTTTGATCATTCTTTGTCGTGCTTACATATCAATATAGCTTCCTATGTTTAAGAAACTAGTTTAATACAGGACATTTTTGTCTTTGTGTTTTGAAATGAGAAATGTCTTTGGAGAAAAATGCCTAAAGTTGCAACCATAGGAACCACAATGACAACAACCAATCCTTAGCTAAACATGCAAAAGACAAATAGCTCAGACCCACAGCAAGGTATAAATCCCCATCACTGAAAGCTTTTTATAATACTGAGTAAAGGCCAAAGGTGGCAACTGACTTTTCATTTCCTAATGAAGAGTGCATGAATTCATCCATGGTAAAAAGTGGAATAAAATGGATGCCAATGAACTTCTGCCATTTGCTAAAATTGCCTTTACTTGCTTCAATAAGGGAATACATATTTTAAAACTGTATTAACTACAAAAATATTTTAATTCATTTTTGACATTGCTGCCCTTTATGCATCCTTTAACTGATGTGTTGTCTATTCTCTTCAAACTAATGGAAAGAGGCATAGGTGTGAATAATCTGGCAATCATTTCCACTTTTCCTTAACATCTACTACGGTTCATGTAGTCCC
The DNA here is from genome assembly GCF_028583685.1 of Petaurus breviceps papuanus. NCBI lineage: Eukaryota > Metazoa > Chordata > Mammalia > Diprotodontia > Petauridae > Petaurus > Petaurus breviceps. Next base: position 9,320,846 of record NW_027185694.1, on the reverse strand, counting down.
TACTTTTAGGCACAATAACTGCTAGAGTTGCTTGCCTGTCTTACATCTTGCAGTCAGGTGTAAGGTGAAATCCTGACTGTCCATGTCTTTATTGAGTAAAAACAAAATACAAAAATAACATTGAATGTGAAGGAGGGGAAGGTCTAGAATCAGGAAGTAAAGTAATGAAATGTAGGTCAGCATTCAACTGAGCAGGGTAGCAACATGCAAAGTAGGGAAAAGTAGGGCCTGACTGTACTTAGATATAAAAAAGAAAATTCACTTTTCCCCTTTTCTTTTTAAATATAGATATAATATGGAACCATCTCTGTAGGAAATGGGAAGCTGTCCAAATTCTCCATCCTTTGACCACCACTCCCTGTCCCGCCATGATTCTCTACAAATCACCTTCAATTAAAAATAAATAGTTTTCAGACTGATACAAAATACCAACCTTATATGAGAAGATCTAAAGCTGTCTCCTCTCATCACTTTCCCTGGAACTGGGGAAATAGTTAAGAATTTCAGTTTCTAAAGTTTCCCTAGTTTAGATATGTGTGCAAAAATTGCGGGGGGGGGAGGGGTGGAGGGGGTAATCCAGGGGCATTGTAGCAATATAAATAAGGGACTAATGTTTAGAAAAACTATAAATAAGATTTGCCAGAGGAAAATCACAAACTTGGTAATCCATCCACAGATCATTCAGAATTGACTGTGATTAAATAATATTGACAGTATTGTAGCTGATAGATCTAAAATCACTAAATTATTTTCTTCGGGTATGAAACATTCTGGTGACATTGACCCTATTTTGGTCTTCTTACTGAGTGACAAACCCCCCGATATCCAAAGAAACATGAACTCAAAAAGCCTTTCAACTTGACTGTGAGACAGAAGGAAAAGCTATAACAAGATGCTCCTATTTTCCAAAGGATTTTGATTTGGGTGCCAATAAATATTTTTTTAAAGGACTAATTATTTGGCAGCAGAATAATTAACAATAAATCAACTGCTTCAGCATCTGATGATTCTGAAGTTTGAAAATTACCCAGTCTCAGCTGCTTTCTCCACCTTTAATAAAATTCCAGGTGGCCCTCTATTTGCCCTATAAATTATTCAAATCTCAATCATCCAATTTGAAGATTATCTGATCCCTTTGTTTCTTTTCCAGATGCTTAACTTTTGGCAATTGCACTGTTTTGTACTATCCTTTAGAAATTCCAATTTATACATTATTTATTTATTTCGCTTTTTGGAGGGCAATTGGGGTTAGGTGACTTGCCCAAGGTCACATGACTAGTAAGTGTTAAGTGTCTGAAGCTGGATTTGAACTCAGGTCCTCCTGACTTCAGGGCCAGTGCTCTACTCACTGCGCCACCTAGCCTCTGCCTATACATTATTTAAAGCTTGGTTATTCAGTCTGCAGATTATCCAGGCTCTCCACTTTCCTAGCTACCTATCTACCTTGAAATCATACAAATTTTACCATAGTACCTCTACTCCAAAGGTAATAAGGGGAAATGGAATCAATAATCTTTTGTCAGAATCTCTTTTAAAAATTCTTTTTGGGGTGGTTAGGTGGCACACTGGCCATGGAGTCAAGGAGGACCTGAGCTAAAATAGGACTTCAGACACTTAACACTTACTAGCCGTGTAACCTTGGACAAGCCACTTAACCCCAATTGCCCTGCCTCCCCCCCCCTCCAGAAAGCAAAAAAAAAAATTCTTTTTGAGGGGATGGGGAGAGGAAGTTGAAATAATTTTTAAAAATCAGAGATGTTGTCATCGTCTAGTAATATCTGTAATCTAGTCTATCTCTGTTTCACCTTCTATCAGTCTATTACCATGAAAACCAGAGAGCTAGACATCCTGACAAATAAACTTCCCTCTCTCAGGAAGAGAAACCACTGAAATGTTGAGAGATTAATTGGTTCACCCCAAGCCTGGAGTCTGAATCAGACTTCCCAAAGCCTGAGTTTGTGTGTGTGTGGAGCTTCCTGGGGTGGAGAATGATGATACTGAATTGGTTTTAATGAACCATTGTATGTTGAAGGTACTTTCAGGGGAAAATCATCAGACATATTGAAGCTATTCAGGAGAAAAAATTGTATTCTACCAAAGAAGGGGGAGTTCCATGAATTCTATTTTATTTTTTTACTTCTTAGGTTAAGGTCCTTTTGCTGAATACTTACCTATGGCCATCCTGCTATGTTAGGATAATCTTTGTTGATGATGGAATTCTACTTTGTGCAATTCTTCAGGGAGACAGAACTGGACCTGGATCAAATAGCTTTGTGCTATCAGTGGTGTACGTTTCTCTGAAATACTATTTGTGACTATGTTACATCTCTTATCTAAGTGTTTGTTTATATGCTGCAGGTCCCAGAGCTATCATATTTGGTACACCTAGACTTCTAATCCAAATGGACAGAGGAAAATGGAAATCTATAGGAAAGAATGCCTTGCTGAATTCTAATGCCCAGAAATGAATAAGAAAGATCTTTAGACATCATTAAAATGTCTATTTCATTTCCCCCTCCTAACAATGAAAGGAATTTTATGGGAAAATCATGTTGAAAGAACAATAAGGCATTTTTTCTAGGTTTGTAATGATGGCACACATTTTACATAGCACTATACTCTTTTTACTTCCATACAAAGTCCCCAAAGTTATGGTTAACTTCTTTAAACAGAGCTGCCACCTCTGTTTGTTCTTGCCTCTTATTTACAAAGAGCTCATGCATCCCAGCAAGCTCCAGAAGTGGGATGGCAGCCCTTTCTAGTGCCATCTCTGTTTTTCTCCAGAAGCAGGCCAGGTCTGAGTCCTCAGCTTGTTTTCCAAGGAAATTCACCAGATAACTTATATCTCCCCACCTATAACAAGTGCATAAGGTCTAAGAATCTGAATCATAGTGAATTACTTTACTTGAAACTCCTGCTGACTCATGGAATCAAAACATCACAACAGACAGAACAACGGCATTTCAATTGTTCTCTCTTCTTGCAGCTGTGCACTCTGGGGTCTATGGATAGATTTCAGGGAGTCCTTGAACTTGAACTGGGATGGGGGGAAGGGGAAGGAATGGCATTTTTATTTTTACTAACCTCTAATTGAAATTTAGTGTTTTCTTCAGTTACGAATGCAGGCAACAAATATTATTCTTAGAAGGGGCACAAGGGGGTCACCAGACATCCAAATGGATCCATGAGAGAAGAATCCCTGCCTCTAGCAGAGCTGTACCAGGGTATGTAGGTGTGATGTTACCATGACAGTGGGTGAGACACACCTCCTTTTACCTTAACTCCCTTCCACATACTCTGACCAGTGACTCTTGGCCTCTCCTTTTGAATCCAGGCATTTCACCAGCTGTCCCCCAGGCCTGAAATGCTCTCCTCTTCTAATATTCTGTGATTCTGCACTTATCACAATATCTGGCACATAGCAGAGGTTTAATAAACGTTGACTGATTGACTGGTTGATTGATTGACTTTGGGCCTCTCACAAAACAAGCCATTTCCCAACTCTAGGAATTTTGCCTAGAATACTCTCCATCCTCATCTCTACCTCCTAGCTACCTTGGCTTCCTTCAAGTCTCAGCTAAAATTCCACTTTCTGTAAGGAACCTTTCCAGGTCCCCCTCAATGCCAATGCCTTCCTTCTGAGCTGCTCGTCTTCAATTAATGTATGTACATATAAATATGTATGTGCATTATATGTACATATGTGTATAACATGTGTGTATATGGAGAGAGACAGAGACTTCGTTCACACATAGTTGTTTGCAGGTTGTCTCCTCATTAGATTGTGAGCTTCTTGAGGACACAAACTGTTTTCACCTGTATTTGTATCCCAACTGCTTTGGCACAGTGTCTGGCAATATGAGTGTAGGTGTGTGTATATATACATATATATATATATATATACACACACACAAATATACACACACACACACACACATATATATCCACACGTATAAATGGCTTGGCTTAATATATACTTGATAAATGCTTGTTGACTTTGCCCAAAGTTACCAACAGCCTCACCTTTTTAGGGGTGGGGGAGACAGGCAAGGAAGTTCATAGACATAATTATGAACTTGAAGAAGGTTCATAATAAAAGAGCAAAGGAACTTAAAACGATGTCTTAAGGATTTTCAAGTAAAGTTCCTTTGCTCTTCTGCTCCACAAAGGAGCACACCATCCAGTCACTCGAGGTATTTCCATTATGCCCCGAAATTTTATACTACCTTGTTTTGCTCCCCCCACTTCTTGCTACCAAAATGTATATAATTTATGTCTAATCCTCTCCCTCTGGGCCTTTGACCCACTTTCCAAAGTGACCACAAAAATCTGCTAAACAGAAGCATATTTTAATGACCATCCCTTACAGGTTACACATTTATGCATTTTAAGAGGGACAGAGCCCTAGAGACAATGTCTTTATACAAAGCCATGATTTTGTTGGTATGCACTTCAGATGCCACGGCCAGCAGGCTGTTCGTACCGTAGCTAGTAAAACCCAGTAGAACCATGTGGGACAGTTGAATTATGTCATAATTATTTGGGATGGAGAGCCCCAAAGCAAAGGAAAATGAAAGATGAGTGGTGAGCATTGCTAGTAGATAAGACTGGTCACAGCTCTATTACCTTCACCAAGACTCGTCTGACCATTGGACAAAACCAAACCAAATAAGCTTGCTGTTCTATATGAGTGCCTCAGCAGGGATGTCCCTGCCATGGCCATTTCTGTGTGATGTACTTAACTGCTAAGAAGGCTTCCAGTTGGTGGGGTGGGGGAGGGGAAAGGAGGGAAGAAGGAAGCAAATGTGGCATGTCTATATCTTCTCTCTCCCCAACCCTAGACAATTCATGTACCCTGTGTTTGGTAAGCATTATGGAGTGGAATATTTATTTACTATAGGAGGGTAAGTCTGTGATGACACAGTCATTCAGCACCTTTTTCTCAGAATCTCTGCCTCATTTCCCTAGAAGTATGACTTAGAATACAATATTCTACATTAACAGTTTTGTTTTTGTTGCAGATGGGTGGGGCCTTGTACCCAAATCAAACTCTAGGTAGCCACCTACTCCAATTATAACTAGAAATTTCCCTGCTTGGAGATGATGTGTTTCCTCCTCATTCCTACCTGGAAAAATATAGCTTACCTCACAGACTGCCTTAGGAACAGTCCCATTCTAGAAACAGTTCCAGTAGAGCCCAGAAAAACGAAATGGATTGAACTGGATGAACACTAAGATTTGCTTCATATCTTCCATTCTCTGCTTCTACAAGTCTATCAAGGGTCCCCTGAGGTTTGAATGGTAAGCATAATTTAGGCAGACAGAACATAACTTCTGATAAAGGAAGGCTTATCTCAATTCTTTAATTGAAGTTTTGTATTCTTTGGGAGGGTATTTTAAAGCCTACAGAGGCCAATCCTTTCACTGAAATCAAATCTTCTGACATTATTAACTGTTGTATTTCCTTATCAAAAGTTATTTAGCTGTTTTGGGATGAGGTGTCACACTGTATTAATATTTTAATTTGCAATCAAAAGAAAACTAACTCAGTTGTGTGTAAGGTCTTGGGAACCCAAAAATCCTTCACACCAACCATTCAGAAGGTAATAAGAAATGGTGGCATATCCCCAAAAGTGTATTTTTAAAACGTAATTTCAAAATAACAATTTATCAATTACTCCACAGCTTGCTTTTACTATTTTATAGAACCAAAGAATTTGAGAGATGGAAGGGACCTCAGTAACCATCTACTCCAACCCTTACAAAAAAAAAAGAATTTTGAATTGAAATAACAACTTGAGTAATTTCATCCCCTGGGTCTCAGTTTCATCATCTGCAAAGTGGGTTGGTTGGATTTGATGATCCTTAAGGTGCTTTTCTGGACTAAGATTTTGGAAGTCACATACTTGTGGTCCTTACTAAGTAATTCCACTCATGTAAGTGGCAGCTTGTGTACCTACAACTACTTTTTTTCTTGCTTTGAACAGTCAAAATGCCACCAGAATTTTTAATATGAAAAGTGAGTCCCATATAATCACTGGGGGGTTATTCTTTCCAATTTGGCCACAATGTAAAGAATAAAATGTGTATAATTTATTTAATGAAAAATAAAAACATATTTTTAGAAAACCTTATCTGTGTCCTTCCCATACCCCATCTTTCACTATTATCTATTTCAGATTAGCATTCAACATCTTTTCTTTAGCAAGTGAGGTTATGATTGTTTCTTTGTAGCATAGCAACAAAACACTGGGACTATACAAAATTTTGTATTATGACAAGATCCAAGGTTCAAGAAAAAAGAGTTCAATACAGGACAACTTCAGCTCTGGTTTGGTTTATAGACTAAGGCAGATTTGTATAACAGTATTTTTCTTAAAGGCAAGGCAAGATTTTTAAATGCCCTATCACAGAAACAGAAAATCTACTTGAGGCTGGTATAAATGATTTAATGGGGGTGAAGCATGATGTGGATAGAAACAGCTGAACCTTAAGAGGGTTTTGTTCCTATTGACTTCAGTATTTTGCTATGTGACTTAACAAATAACAGCAAATAATCCAGTTACCTTAGAACTAATACTATTTAAAAGGGTGAATGAAGACTAAAAAGGTGTATTAACTACCAAGTTGAGATTTTTGTATTTTATCCCAGAGGTAACAGGGAAAGATTTTGATCAAGGAAATAATATTGTCAGACATAAGCCTTATGAAGATTATTTTGGTAGCTGTCAAGCAAATGTGCTGAAAAGGGGGAGAGAGTAGAAGCAGAAGAAACAATTAGGAAGCTCTTATAATAGTCTAAGAGAGATATGATGAAGGCCTAAACTGGAGCGGGGGCTGAGGTGAGAGGAGAGGTTACATAGTTGCTATTTTGGAAGTAGGATGGTCAAGATTTGGCAACTGAGTATAGAAGAGAAGACAAGAGTCCAGAATGACTGGGATTATGAATGTGGGTGTCGATCAGTCATTTATTGATCCCCTATTATATTCCAGGCACTGTGCTAAACCCTGGAGATACAAAGATAACCAAATGACAATCCCTGTTCTCCAGAAGCTTACGTTCGGGTGGTGTAGGAGGGGGGGGGGGGGGGGAAGGGACATGTAAACAACTGCATACAAGCAAGCTATACGCAGAATAAACTGAAAATAATCAACAGAGGGAAGACATTAAAATTAAATGGGAGAACCATTAAAAAGGCTTCCTGGAGAAGGTGGGATTTCAGCTGACACTTTAAGGAAGCCAGGGAAACCAGGAGGGAGAGATGAGGAGAGCATTTAGACGTGGAGGACAGCCAAATGCCCTGACTTGGGAAATAGAGTGTCCCATTTGAGATACAGCAATTGTACCATTAGATCCCAACATATAAGGTAAGGGAGTGTAAAGTCTAAGAATACTGGAAGAGTGGGGAAGACAGACTGCAAAGAGATTTGAATGCCATACAAGAGATTTTTAAAATTTGGTCCTGGAGGTGATTGTGACCCAATGGAGTTTATTGAGTGACAGAGAAGGGGTGACAACTAAGTAGAAGATGAATTGGAGTGTGGAAATATTCGTGGCAGGAAGACCAAACAGTAGGCTATAGAAATAGTTCAGTTGTAAGGTGATAAATAAGTGAGAAATGATAAAATGTAAAATCAACAGATTAGATATGAGGAGTGAGAGAAAGTGGGGATGACACCTAGGTTGCAACCTTGAGTGGCGGGGAGGACGGTAGCACCCTGAAGATTAATATAGAAGTTAGGAAAAGGATTTGGGGGGGCATTCAGTTTTAGACATGTTGAGTTCAAGATGTCTACTGGACATCTTGTTTGAGATGTCCAATAGACAGTTGGAGGGGAAAGACTGGAGATCAGCAGACAAGGTAGGGATGGATAACTAGATTTGAGGATCATCATCAGAGAGATGGTAACTGAATTCATGGGGGCTGATGAAATCACCAAATGAAATAGTATAGAGGGAGAAGAGAAAGGATAAGCCCTGTGGGATAACAAGGACCAGAGGGTGTGAGGTGGATGAAAATCCAGCAAAGGAGACTGAGAAGAAGTGGTCAGACAGGTGCAAGGAGGACCGAGAGGGCAGAATCATGACAACTTAGGGAGAAGAAAGTACCAAGGAGAAGAAGGTGATTGACCATATCAAAGACTGCAGAGGTCAAGAATGAGCAGTTTAAGTTGAATGGTGAGGCAGAAAGCCAAAATGTAGAGATAAAAGATGAGAGTGAGAAGAATGGAAATAGAAGCATTTAGGGATGGCCCTTGAAAGGAGTTTAACCACAAAAAGGATGAGAGATGTGGGATGATAATTTGTGAGGAAAGAGGACCCAGTGAGGGTTTTTTTTTAATAGAGGGAATGGGAGAAGGGAGAGGTATTGTGAGAAGCCATGAAAGACACCCACATTCAGGGGTCAAGTGGGTCAGCACATTGTGGTGGCACTTGGAGGCAATCTGAGTTGACCTCCACCCTGCTGGTTGACATGAGCCAATATATTGGTGGTATGGAAAATGGTGATTTGAATTGGCTTCTTCCCCATCCCACCCCTTGCCTCCATCTCCGGATTGTTGTGAGTTAATACACTGTGGGACAGACCCAAATCACTGTGGATTAACTTTATCCCACATGAATTGGATTGAAAAATGGCTATTGACTCTTTGGGCAAAAATATATAAGAACCACTCCGAGGATTAAACAGGAGAACCCTGAGATCTCATGAAACCTCCTGTCCATTGTCTGTACTTCTAGAGAGCTCTCTTTACCTTCTGTCAGACTGCTTAAATCTGAGGGTTCCCAAGAATGTTTTAAGTAATTTCTTTTAACTGAATCTTCAGGTTCTGAGAGGTTCTTTGTACTAGATGTGGACCCCCTTCCAGGATGATGATAAACTAGTTAGAGAAGACTGAAACTGGGTGGACAAATAGGTATGGGGAGAACCGAGGGATAACAATGTCCCAAAAGTCCAGAGAGGAGAGCCCAGGAAGAGTAGATGGTCCAAAGTATTGAAAACTGCAAAAAGGTCGAAGAGGACTAAAACTGAAGAAAGGACCACAGATGTCATAAAGGCAAGATTAGAACCAGATCTCTTGATTCCCTGTCAGATGTTCTTTGCCATACACCAAGCTGAATTCCTGTTCCTGTTTTTCCACAATGACTCAATTCTATCATGTATAGCTCACTATATACAGTGTTCCAAAAGCCTTAGGGCAATTGGAAGCTAGTAACACTATAAGGGCCACTTCCAGATGCACTAAGACTTTTGGGACACCCAGTAGGTATATGTTTCCTCTCAAAGAATATCTTAACAGCAACAGCTGTTCATTTTTGTCTGCATCTCCAGGGTATGGAATGAAGTAGGCCCTTAAATGCTTACTGAATGATTAAATGGATATAGCTGCTGAAAAGGAAGGCTAATGTTCTATTACTATAACTGTCTTTTCTGTAGGAAATCAGTAAGGCTGTATAATATCTTTGTTTTCCTTGGGATATTTTGCCAAAGATGTGTTTATGAGAATGCAGCAGAATCAAGTGGAACTGGCACATTTCTGTCTATCATCCAGCTCCCTACACTACATTTGTTGTTGTTCAGTCATTTCAGTTGTGTCCAACCCTTCCTGACTCCATTTGAGGTCTTCTTGGCAAAGATGCTGGCAGTTCAATCTACAGATGAGAAAACTTAGACAAAGAAAGTTAAGTGACTTGCCCAGGGTCACACAGCTAGGAAGTATCTGAGGCCGAATTTGAACTCAGGTCTTCGTGACTGCAGGCCCAATGCTCGATCTGCTGCACCTGTACCTCTAGTACATCTATACCTTCAAATGGCGGGAACTCAGAAATGCTGATATTGCTGCTTGCATGTCACTATGAAGACAATCTCAGGTGTACCATGTGCACTGTTTCCCTATCAGTTAAAGCTGGATGCAGCCATGGTCACTTTCTTAAGCTAAAGGTTGGCTCCTTGAGAGCCATGGTGCTTGAGTCCAACTTGTCATTCCATCTTCTCCCTACGAAAAAGAAGATTAGTCCCAGTCTATTCTCACTTCAAGTTGGCCAGAGAAGCAAGATTCATGGCAACCTCAGGCTTCCTTGGATTATTCACAAAGCTGTAAATTTATTATACTTGATGTGACAAAATACTCTAAAAGCAAAATTAACTTCAGCCTACAAGAAGTTTAATCTTGTAATATTTATTCTGGCGTGTTGTGCTTTCTATGCTTCCTGTCCTTTGTAAAATGCTTACCAGCTGAGCATACTACCCCTAGCATAGCCTTTGTGCTACGTCACCTGAAAAGAAGAGCATTCGAGACAGCCCTGACCTATTTTTTTAAATTTTAAACAAATACTAGAACTTAAATACATAATAAGAAAAGAAAAAGAAACATCATAAACTTAAATATTAAACTAAAATATAAAAGAAAAATGATGTCATGCACAGCAGAACATAGGAGGGGATTCAGAATATATAGCAAAAATGTATCATTTCAAGAAAGCCTATATATTAAATGCTCTATGTTATGTTTAAAACTGTCTATCTTTGCTTTCTTGGAGGTTTTCTTTTGTTCTCTGCTGTACACTTTTTACTTTGTTCTTTTTTTCCCCTTTACTCCCCCTACCCACCACCCCAAGGCTACAATTGAGCACGGATATATTTATATATAGGTATTGATATATATATATATATATATATACATGTGCACATATATACATATACACACATATACTTTTCTTAAAAAAGATTCTACTCCTAATCTTGTTTTTATGTTTGTGCATATCCCTTTTTTCCTATCTCTCCTAACTCCTCTTTTTACTTCTTCTACCTTGCCCTCCCTTATCCTCCCATTCTGACCCTAACCTTTTAAAAGCACATTTTAAATTTTAAAAATGGCTTTATTAAGCACCTACTAAGTGCCAGACACTATACTTCCTGTTCCAGTATAATCTAATAAGAGAGACAAATATGCAGGACTAGAAACCAGGGGAGGAAAATTTGGTCTGGAAAATCACTGAGAGGGTAAGTGGAACCATAGACCAATGAATTGACACTCCCTCTTCAGAGGCAACTAAAGTGTTGATTGGATTACAGTTCTCAGAGCCAGAGGGATGATGTACAAAATGATCTTTGTGTGGAAGCATGGTCCCAGGAAGTTCAGAACAGACTGGCTTAGCTTTTACCTAGCATGGTGTCTAAAAACCCAGTTTGCTTCTCTAGTTCTAAATCTTATAATTTTTTTTTTGATCCCATGATTCAAATAATTTCACGGCATAGACATATAGTCCTAAAACAGCTGAAGTGGACACAAAGCACAGAAGAAGAATTTAAAAATAATCTACAACTGATTTATCTACTTGGTCAACTAATAATCAGTGTAGAAGCCTGCTTACATGCAACAATGTCAAACACACACACACACACAGTTACCTGACAAATAAGCAAACCTTTCCACATCAGAGACCAAGACCTACTTAATGCTATATGAAATCCACTGATAAATAGAAACTTTAGTTTTAATAAAGAAGTAACTTTCTCATTAGTATCTTCCAAAATGATCTTACTCAAATGATCCTAAACTGTTCAGAAAACAATAGAATCATAATTGCTAGATGCCGAAGGAAACAAATTGCACTATGTGGCTGAGCTCACATATCTAATGTCTTTATCTGCAATCAGCTCCATCTTGCTTGGATTTGCCAACTTTTATTAATATTTGATTATAATACTAAATTTATTAAAATGCATTTAGTCACTTTGATTCTAGTTGAAAAGTAAAAATTCAATTTTTTGAGGAGAGAATAGAGATAATTAGTGGGGAACACTTAATAAAAATGTTTCTTCTTTCCTACTTAAGTTTCTAGACATTTTTCTTTGACAATGGGAATAAAACATAATTCAAAACACTTAGTAAAAAAAAAAGTATGGTATAGTAAAATGTGTGCTGGCCTTTGTGGATATGAGAGCCCTAGGTTTGAATCCTGCCCTTGACATATACTAATTGTGTAAGGTGGGCAAATTTACCCATTTGAAAAGGGGGGATAGAGATTACTTAAAGGATCAAATGAAAATTTACATACATTTAAGCACTTTGTAAATCTTAATGAGTTATAGCAACATCAGTATTATTATCTCTGCATTTCTGAGTTACTCTATGCAAATGTATGTCTTATATCCTAATACAAATGATTAGTTCTAGCCAGATTGGGTTATTATTCCCTGAATATAATCTGCTTCTTAAAATACTGGGATGCTTCTCAAATTGTTTAAGGCTCTATGGAAGCCTCCCCCAGGGAAGCCTCCCTCTACTCTCCATGAAGCCTTCCTAAATTAAGCCAATCTTGCTATTGTCTCCAATATGTTCCACAGCCACATTAGTTGGTTTTTATCAATTATTCTATATTTTTTGTGATTATGCATTATTTCCCTAACTAGATTAGAAGCCTTGATGGCAGGTGTCTCTTACTTTGTCTCATTCACCAAATTTAGCACTGTGTTTTTCATATTATAATCACTAAATAAATATTTATTGGTTGGTTGAAAAATTAAAATTCTTTGACAAAAAACTAATAATTATTCTTTATTTTTATGATCTTGCACATTCCAGAGTATCAATCCCAGAACACTGGCTATAATCCTCCATAGTGAAATTCATAATACTGGGAAAAGAGGTTGATATAATCATCCATATTTTTTTTTAAAACCAAGGTAAATGAGAAATGCATATAACACTACAAGCAGCCAATTAAAAAGGCCCATCAGGATACATATATTAGACAGGTGCCGAAGATGGACAGAAAACTAGACTCAGAGCTAAAGAGCTGGAAGAGATTGGGAAATTGTGTAGCACTTTCAAAGGTCCCAAACTGCTTGCAGCAAGTCTATGTTTTTAATACCAATATTCTCCTAGGGGTGCTATATGATTCCAAACCATGGAACACCATTATCTTCTATGGATCAAAGTCACAAATAACTGAAAGGGCAATAGAGGAAAATATGGTGATCTTATGCAGGCTGCAGGCATACAACCAACGCAACTTTTACTCAAGGAGTGAATAAAAATACATCAGTAAGGACACATGTGACTGGAAAATGATGCACACAATAAGAAAGAGAGAAGACACAAAAAGTTTGAGTGATACATTGCTGTCCTAAAGATACTCCAGCCAAGAGAATATAAGGTACTCAAGGACAGGGAATCTCTCTCTCTCTCTCTCTCTCTCTCTCTCTCTCTCTCTCTCTCTCTGTCTCATACTTAGTGCTGAGCATAGAGTCCAGCCCATAACAGATGCTTAATAAACTTTTTAAAATTGAATGAATATTAAAAGAACAAGAAGAAGGCTTCCAGTGGACTTATTATATCATCTATGGAATCATATTCCACCTATGAGGAATCATACAAGGTGAAGAGGCATGAAAGGGCTGGGTTCTGTATCAGCAGACAGGGTAGCCATACAAATGAGATCATGGATCCCACAAAGTACTAAAGTCCAGTCTTGTCATCCCTTTTTCCTTCTGTGTTCCTTAGAAAGGTTCCTTCAAAGAGACTATTAAATCTACCTAAATCTTAACCTGGGGCAGCTAGATGGCTCAATGGATAGAGCACCAGGCCTGGAATCCAAACTACCCATCTTTCTAAGTTCAAATCTGGCCTCAGACATTTACCAGCTGTGACCCTGGGCAAGCAACTTAATTCTCTTTGCCTCAATTTCCTCATCTGTAAAGCAAGCTAGAGAAGGAAATGGCAAATCACTCCAGTGTCTTTGCAAAGAAAAGTCCCAAATGGGGTCAAATAGTCAGACATGACTGAAACAAATGAACAACAAATCTTAACCCTGACACTGCTACTGCTACTATTACTACTACTACTACTACTACTACTACTACTACTACTACTACTACTACTACTACTACTACTACTACTACTACTGCTACTACTACTACTACTACTACTACTACTACTACTACTACTACTACTACTCTGTAATTGTATTATTTTTAGGAACCCAGAATGATAATAACTATCTTAATGCAATGCTCCAATGAACCAAGTTAAATTCAGTGCTGGGTAGAGAAATCTTGAAAATACAAAGACCGGCTGGAATTTCTCCATTCCGCACAGCTAAGTTTTCTATGGACAAGGTTGAATTCAATCAACAGATCTCAGTGGGACTTCTTACTAAAACCTCAGACTTTTCTCATCTTTTTTTTTTTACATTTTTAAAGTTGTCTCCTCTTTGCAAGGGGGTTTGATGACTTGTCTTTCACGTTGTTCTTTCCTCTCACCATGTAGTCAAAATTCTCTTGCCGTTTTCAGGCTCTGTGGTCAAGGCTACTCTAAACATCTTTGTCATTACACCCACTGCAGATCTAAAGCTGTTGGAATAGTCAATTGCATAATTTTAATAATTTAAAATACAGAGCCAAGTGTGCATGCCTCTCCCTCCAGACTGGACCATCAAGATTCTTTGCCTTCTCACCCTGGAATTTCCTTTAGTGCCCAGGGGTTCTTACCTCAGAAATATCCCTCCACCAATCTGGTCCCTTTTACCAATTTGAGAGTTCCTTCTGGGGGCCTCCATTTGGAATATGGGCCCAGGCTTGCCATACTTCCTTCCCATCCTGCCTGTGATTCTGACTCTCTGGACCTCACCACTATTCCCCCTTGCAGATATCTTCTCTCCTCCCTCCTCCCCACCCTGACCTCACTTTTCAGCTCCCTTTAAAGTGCTGTCTTCTGTTAGAAAGTAAGCTCCATGAGACCAAGGACTGTCTTTTTGCTTGCATTTAAAAAATGCACACTAATGCATAATGGAGTTGCTAACTGATCTAACCATTATGGAGAGAAATCTGGAACTATGCCCAAAAGGTTATAAAACCATGTATACCTTTTGACCCAGCAATATTGCTAGTAGACCTCAAGGAGATCCAAAAAAGGAGAATAGGACCTATTTTTACAAAAACATTTACAGCAGCTCTTTTTGAAGTGGCAAAAAATTGGATATTGAGGGAATGACCATCCATGGAGGAATGACTGAACAAGTTATGCTATATGCTTGTAATGGACTATTACTGTGTTATAAGAAAGTAATGAGCAACCTGATTTCAGAAAAACCTGGAAAGACTTACATGAACTAATGCAAAGTGAAGTGAACAGAAACAAGAGAACACTGTATATAGCAGCAGCAATACTGTACAATGATCAACTATTCTCAGCAATACAATGATCTAAAACAATTCTAAAGGATTCATGATGAAAAATACTACCCACCTCCAGAGAAAAAAAATGATGGAGTATGAATGCAGATCAAAGCATACTACTTTTCCCTTTATTTTTTTTTCATGTTTTCCTTTGGGTCTGTGTCTTCTTTCACAACATGACTAATATGGTAATAAGTTTTGCACGATTGAACATGTATAACCTGCATCAAACTGCTTACCATCTCAGGAAGGGGAAAGGTGAGGGAGGGAAGTAGAAAATTTGGAACTCAAAAATTTTTTTTAAATGAACATTAAAAATTGTCTTTCTATGTTATTGGAGGAAAATTAAAAAATATATAAGGACAGGTAGATAAATGTGCACCTCATAGCAGACTCTAAGACAAAATACAATCATTATTACCTTTCCTGGCATGGGCCACCATCACCACAGTCGAATCATTGTATTACTCCTCACCTGGGGCCATTTACCAGAACCCCCATGAATACCTTTTGCTTGCCCCCACAAGCCTTCTAGGGTTTGGGATAATAGTGATTATCAACTAAGCCACAGATGTACAAACAGGACTCTTAGATACAGAATGCCTCCTCCAAATGCAAAAGAACTTCAGACAAACCCTGTGTGTCAGAACACTTCCTCCAAGAAATGAATTTGGACCAAGTGCAAGAATTCCTGATTAGGGAACTGACAGAAAGGTGGAGGTAGAGTTTGCTTTCATAATTTTTTTTTAATCATTTCCTCTCTAACCCTGTGAATTCTATTTCTTCTGTCCCTAATTTCTTTCTTGGACCATCACCCCTGTATTGGTGATGGGGACACCATCCTCCCTTCTCCATCTTTACCTTTTGGTGAGTCGGTTCAACTGGAAACTATCCTTTACACTCTTACCTCCTTGTCCTGCTGGCAAACTAACACTGACTCTTTCCATCTGTCTCCTTAGTTCCTATTCACATGCTACTGAGTAGACCTAGAGAAAATCACAAATCCATGCTCTCTGGGTCCCCTTCAAGTATATGTTGTATAATTTCAATAAGGCCCTCACTGCTGCTAAGTAAACCTTTTACATCTCTTGAATTTATTGGCTACCAATCACTCCAGTGGCTATTTCAAAACTTTTCATCTTTTTTCAAGCTTCCCATGGCACCCTCTTTCTATCTTCTCTGCTAAGGATCTACTATCACGATAAAATAAAATGAAAGTTCAGGCCCTTTGCTGAGACCTCCTTCTTCTCCTTTCTTTCTCTTTATCTCATATAATTGACACATCTCCCCCATCATCTCCTCCTTCACCCCTGTCTTTCACAAAGAGGTGGTCATATGCTTGTCAAGGCCAACCCCTCTATATGCACCCTCCATTCTATCCCATCCCGCCTTCTCTAGTAGATTGTCCCCATTATCATCTCCACTCTCCAATATTCAGTCTTTCCACATCTACTGGCTCTTTTCCTGATGTCTACAAACACATCATCCTATATTTCTCCTCCTTTTCTCGGCTAAACTCCTTGAGAAAGCCATTTATAACAGATATCTCTACTCACTACATTCTAGCTTCTAAACTCTCCACCATCTGGTTTCTGACCTCACAATTCAAATGACATGCTCTCTCCAAAGATACCAACGCTCTTTTAATTACTAAATCTAATGGTTCCCCCCCCCCCAATACTTGCCCCTGCTCTATCAAATGCCTCTTTTTGGACATGCTTTATTTTCTAAGTTTTTGTAACACTGCTTTCTCCTGGTTCTCTTCCTACCTGTGTGACTGTTCCTTCTCAGTCTCTTTTAGATCTTCAAGGTCATTCCCACTAACTATGTGTGTCACGTAAGATTCAGTCCTATGCCCTCTTCTCTATGTATGCTACCTCAGTTGGTGATGTTGCCAAATCCCATAGGTTCAATTATTATCTCTATAAAAATGATTCTCAGGTCTATATATCCTGCACTAGCTTTTCTCCTGAGCTCTGTCATTGGATTGCAAAGTCATCTCAAATTCATTATTTTCAAAACAGAATTCATCATCTTTTCCCTCAAACCCTTCTCTCTTTCCAACTTTATCTTGACTGTTGAAGGTACCACCATCCTCCCAGACACCCAAAGCTTATAACTTTGTAATCATCCTCAACTCCTCAATTGCCTGTATACCCTATATAATCAAATCTATTTGTTAAGTTCAATAAGCTCCACTGGCACCCTCTTACCTATGGGATCAAATATAAAATCTTCTGTTTTATGTTTAAAGCCTTTCACAACTTGGCCCTTTTCAATCTTTCTAGTTCTTCTTATACTATACTTCCCTTAACATACTTTGGTTCAGTCATATTAGCCTACTTCCTAGTCCTGGCACATGTCACTCCATCTTCCAACTCCATGCCTTTTCAGGGGTTGTTCCCCATGCCTGGAATGTTCTCCCTCTTCCACTTTACCTCCTTGCTTCCCTTGTAAGTGACTTTGATTTGAGTGAGGGAGGGCTGTGCAAAGTCACTAGCCTTACTTTTTCCTTAGTATGTGTTAGAGGTATGACTTGAACCTAGATTTTTCTGCTTTTCAAGACTGCCCAATGAACTACCTGAACAGGCATCAGTTCATATTCTTCCCAAAGAGGACAATAGCCCACAAATATTAGGTAGACAACTGAAAAGCCAGCACAGGTTATTCAACTATTCTGCTAGTCATTTTATAAGTAAGTCTCCCATATATGTGACATTCAAGGGGCTCTCTGAATAAATAATGACTTTTTTGGTTTCTAATTTTATTTTTAATTTATGAAATAAAACAAGCATTTCTATAATATAGTATAAAAAGATGATTGCACATGAGACTGCAAACCTATCATATACAGCTTGCTACTCCTTTTAAATATATAATAAAGTTATCATGTGTCTTTTTTCTTTTTTCTTCCCTGCCTCCTCCCATCCCAGCTGCCCTAGAACACTATATACAGTAATAGCAATATTGTTTTAAGAACAACTGTGATCACTAAGTCATTTTGACTTTTATAAAAACCCAAATTAACTACAAAGAACCTATGAAGGAAGATGCTATCTGTATCCAGAGAAAGAACTGATAAATAGAAGTATGTACAGAATGATTTACACACACACACACACACACACACACACACACACATTTGTGTCTAATGGCAATGACTTCAATGCCAATATAAGGAACATCAGCAACAGAGGTCAGATATCAGTCAATTTTTTCCTAGTAATTAGATGCAGCATCACATAAACTATAGAGTAAAAGCAAAATGTTACCCTTTGACTAAGAAAAGAATGAGTCAATCTTTTCAAAATGAGATGGCAAAACAGGCAACAATAACTATCAAGCACAAAATCTCACTGCATGCCCTGGTGTCACCAGCAAAAACGAAACGTGAAAAAAGTGCCCACATCTTACTCAATCGCTCCTCTTTGATTCACTGGCTGTACTTAGTATGACTTTAAGGAAGAAACTAGAAGATATTGGCAGAAAATGGAGAGAAAAAATGGGGGAGAAAGGAAAGGAAAGACATAACATTCTTATCTGCAACAGAAATGCCTTTAACCTGACTTTAAATAAAAGAACATAATTAAGATGAAAAGAGGAGGGGCAGCTAGGTGTGCTGTGAGTAAAGTGCCAGCCCAGGAGTCAGGAGGACTGGAGTTTGGTTCCGGCCTCAGACACTTAACACCCACACAAAAAAAAACTAGCCTGTAACCTTAGGCAAGTTACTTAACCCCAATTGCCCTCCAAAAAGCAAAAAAAAAAAAAAAAGATTAAAAGGGGGAAAATAGGCATGATAAAAATGGAAAGGTACCTTAGAAGAAATATAAAATGTAACCCCCTCATTTAGTGGATGAGTAAAATGAGTTAGAAATAGATTGACTTGCTCAGTGTCAGACCACTAGTAAGTCTGACAAAACAAGGTGAACCCAGGTCTTCCAGAATCAAAACTCCATGGCTCTCTACACAGCAAGGTACAGTGCTGTAGAAAATCAGTTCAAACAGATTTTTCAAAATTAAGAGAAACTGAATGGAATATTGATAAGAAATCCTTTTAACTAAACTTAGCCTATATGCACTGACCAGAGAATTTACATGCTTGGAGATTTCTGTGTTTGACCGATTTTAATACTGACTCTCAAGGATGCTTAGAACAATCTACAAATGAAACATTAGCAGTAAAGTTGCTCAGTAGTATTTTTATATAGCGATTAAAGGCCCCTAAAATTCTGCCAGACCTAATGTCTCTAGAAAATATCCTTTGCTAACTATTCAAAGAGTCTCCAATCTTTCAAAATTTGTTTGTCTTCCCCACTCCATTTCCCAGAGTGGGCTGTTCTTATTGTTGCTTTATCATGGTTATTGTTAAAGATGTCATTTAGTGCTTTAAATGCTATTCTTCATTGTCTCAGAAATGGAAATCCTTGTACCAATATCCTAAGCAATGAGAACTAGCAAAGAGGCTTTGAAAAGCAACTATTTTCAAGGTGTACTTAGAATTTACATTTAACTTGACAACTGACAACACATAATTAATTCAATTTCCAACCAATTCTGCACATGAGATAGGCAGCTTGGTGTGGTGTTTAGAGGACTAAATCTGGGATCAGGAAACTGCAGGTCCAAGTCCCATCTCAGACCTTAACAGATGTGGAACCATGGGCAAGTCACTTAACCCATGAGACTTACAGTTTCTTCTTCTGCAAAATGAGAATAATAAAACCTGTAGGATGGTAACTTGCAGGGCTGTCACAAGGCTCAAGTGAGACAAATAATGCAAAGAGCTTTGCAAATCTTTAAACAGTTTATAAATGCCAGCTGTTATTATTACATTTATTATATTTGAAGGGGAACTGCTTCACTTCAATTTAACTTTCAAATTAGGGGATTATATCCACCTCTGTTTGGGCTGAATACCTTCAGTACACAGGGCTACAATAGTAAGTGTTCCTTCTCCCTCAATTAAGATTTATTAGGGCGGCTAGGTGGCACACTGAGTAGAGCCCTGGAGTCAGGAAGACCTGAGTTGAAATCCAGCCTCAGACACTTAACGCAAATACTAGCTGCATGACCTTGGGCAAGTCACAACCCCAATTGCCATCCAAATTGAAAAAAAAAAAAGATTTATTTGGGTGTGGGGTAGTCACAATATGGCAGGGGAGAAAGTGATATGGGGCAGGGAGGTGATTACATTTTGCAGCTCAGAATATTTCATGGTTTTAATCTAAGATTATCACGATCTCATTACACACTTTTTAAATAATAGAACCAGACTTCAGTTGAATATGAAGCTCTATTACTGGTTTTCATGATCAGCAGTTAGGCATTTCTACTGAGGAAACAAAGATTCAGGAAAGGATCTAAATACAGAGAAAGTAATTTAAGACCACACCATTCCCCTTATGCAACTAGCTCTCCCTCCTAAACTTGGCCTTTCCAAATTCTACTCATCAATCAAGCTCCAAAACAAGCTCCATTTTTCCTTTCTCTAAATACCAGCTTCACTGCTAGGACATCAGTAATTCAATTTAGTCCAGCCAGTATTTATTAAGCCCCTAATATGTATCATGTTCTTTTCTAGGCACTGAGGATTTTTTTTTCAATTCACTACAGAGTTCTATCTAAGAATTTATTGTCTATGGTGACATCTGTACGTTCTTTAACTACTGGGTGGCTGTTATTTAAATATAAAATTCTCTACTTGGTGTTCAAAGCCCTTCATCACCTGGCCCCCTCCTATCTTTCCAATCTTCTTACGACTTACAACACCCCCTCCCAATCTAAGACCCAATGACACAGGCCTCCCTGCTCTTCCCCAAACAATGACATCCCATTTCCCACTTCCATGCACTCTCACTGGCCTTCCCCCATGCCTAGAACTCTCTCTTTCTTCATCTCCATCTCCTGGCCTTAGCCTCCCTCAAATCTCAGCTAAAACTCCACTTTCTTTCTACAAAACACCTTTCCAAAACCCTTAATTCTAATGTCTTCCCTCTATTGATCACCTCCAATTTATCATATATATATATATACATGTGCATATGATATACATATGTGTGTTATATATATCTTGTTTGTGCAGAACTGTTTATATAATGTCTCCCTTCCTCTCTCCCTCCAGTAGACTATGAATCCTTGAGAATAGGGATTGGGATTTTATTTTATTTTTTGGACTATCACTTTTCATAATCTTGGAGACAGAAGGGGCTCCAGAAGCAATCTGGCCTAATGTATACCCGAAAAAAAATTTCCTCCACAATATACCTAATAAGTAGTTATCCAGCCTTGCTTAATGACCTCCAGACAGAAAAATGTTGATGGGGGGGGGGGGGCGGAGACAGAGAGAGGGATAGTGAGACTTCTGAAGTAGCTCATGATCCTTCTGGATAAGATCTATTAGAACTTTCATTCTTAAATCATGTCCAAATCTGCCTCTCTGGAACTTTCTCTGTTTACTCCTCGTTCTGCCTTTTGGGGTCAAACATGACAAATTTGATCATCCCTCTTCCAAATGACAGCCTTTAAACACTTGAAAGGGAAATAAAGAAGAAATTAACTTTTGGATCTGTGCATAGGGGAAGAGTTTGTGACCCGAAAAACATGTTAGAAAGGATCACACAAAATAAAGTGCACTGTTTGGGGTTTATAAGATTGAAAAGTTCTTGCACAAACAAATCTAATGTAATCAAATTTAAAAAGGAAAAAGATAGCTAGGAAAAAAAACCTTTGTATTAAGTTTTCCCAATAAAGTTTTGATATCCAAGATCTATAAGGAAGATATTTAAATTTACAAAACCAAAACTGAGTCATTCCCCAATAGAGAAATAATTAAAGTATATAAACAGGCCATTCTCAAAGGAAAACATTCAAGCTATCAACAACCTCATGGAAAAATTCTCTATTCCACTAATAATTGAGAAATACAAATTAAATTAACTTTGAGGTTCTACTTTACATGTATTAGACTGTCAAAGAAGAGAAAGAAAGGAAAATGACAAATGTTGGAGTAGTTATGGGAAAACAGGTCCTGTTGGTAAAGCTGTGAACTGGTCCAGCCAGACTGCAAAGCAATTTCAAGCTATGCCCAGAAAGTTACCAAAATGTGCTTCTGTATCTTTTGACCCAGGTATACTGTCATGGGGCTTATGCCCCAAAGAGATAAGGAGGAAAGCCTATATTTTATATATATATATATATATATATATATACACACACAAATATAATATAAAATATATAAATACAGAATATAATAATTTATAGATGTGTATAAAATGATATTTTGACAGTTCATGGAAGTAAAAAATAAATATCAAGAAATAAAAATTTTAAAAATCCAGATGTGCATAACCAGAATAGAATTCAGTAATACTTTTAACTCCCAAGGCTTAGACACTAAGCCTCTTGTAATGCAGCTTAAGGAAATATTAGCTTTTTCAGTTACTTTTTTTTTTTACTGGTGAGCTTATGCTGAGTTTGCAGTTCACTATTTGTTGACAGATTGACTAACCAACTGATTCCTCAATACTAGGCAGAGTATCCTGGCCATATTCAAAGGAATTGCCAAAAGTAATTATCCAACTTTCCTGACTAGAAGGTCTTCTGAAAAAGATAGATGATTACCAATTTTGAATATATAAAGTGCAGTACAGAGAAAGGAAAGTCATTGATGTGATCCCTTCTGATTCTCTGATTTTAAAGATATCATAATTTAGTTTAAAAAAGGAGAATAAAGCCCTCCTCTCCTCCCCCCCCCCACTGCCCCTTTGGGTAGTAAGAATTTAAATAGCATTTGAGGGCAGGTATTTGATAGTGCTCTGTGCATCTCTAAAACAGAAAAAGGTGAAAATCCCTGTCCTCATATTTGGAGGATCACCTTTGGAGATTATATGTCATGTTTTTCTTTTAAAAAAAACAAAAACAGTTTTAAAAATTTGTAGTAAACCCTGATCATGTGAGGAGTCACATTTGTTGGTTGCTATGCACAACAGGAGTATAGCCAGTGAATTATTACTATTATTTACTATAATAGAGGATTGTAACTTTGACAGAGATGCTAAAAATGCCTTTTTACCCCTTTGACAACATGCAAATCACTCTTGCTTTCAGGTTAATTTGCTTAATACCAGTTCAGATTCAAATATCTAGCTGACATTTTGAAGATTCCTTCTCCAAACATTATTGCAGAGTTTCTCTATTACCAGTAACTTTCCCCAATACATCTGTGAAAGAAAGCTTAGCTTACTGGGAACTAACTTAAAAGGGCACTCCAAAGTAATTTTCTTTTGTTCCTGAATATACAACCAGTTACTCTCCTGAATAAAAATAAGTATATAAATGGATAAACAGCCTAATTCCCCCCTCCCCATGGCTTCCTCGGTTTAGCTCAAATCCCACATTATGCAAAAGGCCATTCCAGTCCTCCCCACTGCTAGTGAGTGTCTTCTCCCTAAGATCACCTCCCCTTTACCTGCTATTATATTTTGTATTAAGAATTGTTTTTTGCCTTCCTCATTAAGATTGAGCCCCTTGTGGGCAAGGACCATGCTTTCGCCATTCTGTGTATTCCCTGTGCTCACCACAGTGCCTGATATATTTATTGTTGAGTTGTTTCAGTCATGTCCAATTGTCTGTGACCCCATTTGGGGTTTTCCTTGGCAAAGACACTAAAGTGCTTTGTCATTTCTCCAACTCATTTTACAGATGAGGAATTGAGGCAAACAGGGTTAAGTGACTTGCCCAGGGTCACACAGCTACGTGTCTGAGGCCGGGTTTGAACTCAGGTCCTCCTGACTCCAGGGCCAGTGCTCTATCCACTATGCCACATAGCTGTCCTGCTAGCTATATACTAAATGCTTTATAAATGCTTGATAATACAAGGTTAAATAAAAGCATTTAGGTTTTTTTTTTAAATCCAAAATATCATCACTTTAGAGCTGAAAAGGTCTTAGAGGCCACACTAATTTTATATATGAGGAACTGAGACCCAGAGAGAATTTTCCCAAGGTCACACAGATAATGAGTAAAAAAAAAAAAGTCGTCATTTGAAACTAGGTCCTCTGGACTTCAAATCCAGCACTCTCTTCAGAGTAATGTGCTGCATTTATTAAGTACCTGTTATGGTCGAGGGATGGTATTAGTCGTTAGGAAGACAAAAACAAAATGATAAATAGTACTTGGCCCTCAAGAAGCTTATAGTCTCTTCTAAGGATACAACATGTACACACAGGCTTACATAAATGATCACTTGAGAAAGACAGCCAACACTAACGGTTTACAAGCAAATCAGTGACGATTAAGATTTTCAGTCTTGGCCTTATTGTCAGTCTGGATTGTTTGCTTGGGTTCATCTAGTTTCTGTTTATAAGGTTCCAATTTGCAGCTGGATTTCAAAGAATCAAACCACCTGAATTCTACAGTCCCAACCTGGTTAGTTTGCACATGAATTTACATTTTTCTTCAATGTACAATGAAGATCTCAGTAATTCATTTAGTGCCCAGGAGTGCCCCCAGAGCACATTAAGGAAACCTGAAGAATCGATTATCACCAAGGGGAAAGGTGATAAGAAATTACCTTATAATTGGTGGGATTTAGAAACAATTCATCAGTCAGCCTTCTAATAAACAAGGAGATGTGACAAAAATGCTGTGACTCTGAGAGAAAACAGCTGTGATAGAGCCAAAGTGTCAGGGCCCCAGGCAATACCTCTCATTGCAAGGGCTGAGACTTGAGAAATGAATGCACAGAGAATTAGGAAATTATGTATCTCTCTAGGCCTCAAGGACAGACACAGTGCTGCTTCCATAAATCAGACTCCAGGGACCCCTGATCCCAAAGGAATTAAAATCCCATCATCTTCCTTACTTCCCCCCTTCCCAATTTCCCCCACTACTTGTTCCCCTACTGCCCAAAAGACCATTTTTAGGATGGGCCATTTTAAAGTTGTGCGGTCTAGGAACCCCAACACATACTCCCTCTCCCTGGTGATGGGGTATGGAAATGGACATGGCTGTGACCCATCTCCTGCTCTTTAGTCGTAATGGGAAATGGTCCAATAAACAAATGTTCTATTTAATTGGGGCACCAGTTCAGAGTCAATGCAACTAAGTATAAAGCCAAATCCTGAGGACAAAAGCACAAAGGTAGAAGGGACTGTGAAAATTTCTACATTATCCACAGCACCACAAGTTTAGGTGAAAGGAAATCCTTTGTAACAACAGTTACAAAATAAAACTGCCTTAATTTTAAAGCAGTCACTTTTACCAAGATTTTGAATTTATTCCTACTTTGATGGGTATTTAATCAAGAGGATAATCTGCAGGAGAGATGAGCCTCCTTGGTTTTCATTTAAGTATGGTTTAGTTGGTTCTGTCCTGATGACTAGACCAGATGAGAGCCAACAAAAAGTCCATCTCAAAGACGCAACTGGGAAGTTTAATTCAAGGCCTGAGGATGTAGCAATAGTGAGGGAAATGAGAGGAAACAATTTTTATTTAACGACATGTGACCTGGAGCTGCATTTGGCAGAAATTAGATTGTCAAAGGAAGCTAATATGCCAGGAAGATCCAACTACTGGTAAAACAGAGGAGGTAGGCTACAGAGAATCCAGGAAGGAACAAAACACTAGCGTGCCAAATAGAAGACGTGAGCTTCTCATCCAACTATTCATGACTTTTGTGTTTGGGAGCAATTGGCCTTTCCTTTTTAGGGGCATGAGTGCCAACTCTATGTAATTGCAGGTGCAAAGAAAGGGGAAGGAAGGGAGTCACCATTTTCTGACTCTTTCATCTAAATGATCTCAAACACTATGAACCTGGAAAAATAAGCCAGGAGCAAGATTGTATTTGTGCAGATAATAATAAAAAAAACCAAAACTGATTTCTTATGAAAAATACTTGAATACAAAATACATTAACTTTTGTATTTAGGAGGAAAAGGTACCTAATAACAAAAATAACATGTCTGAATGATTGGGCTAGCTCAGTAATTGGAAACATGAGAGGGATCTTTTCATCTGTAGGCCATCACTTGAATAATCAAAAGCAATTAACTCTTAAATTATCAGCTCATCAGTTAGCCAAGGAAGCCTCAACAAACATGTTTTCAATCAATCATGCTTCTTGGTCAGACAGAGGAGACAGTGAGTATAAAAACTATATTGATGGCCTCAGGACAGCCTCTGTCATGTAAGGTCCCATCAGCTTTCAGACCAATTTGGACAGCTCATTCTGATGATTTTTCATTAGTTGAGTTAGTGAAAAGGAAACCAAGGAAGGGAAAAGAGGCTTCTAGGACAAGGTGAAGAATTCTAACTCCATCTCATTAGAGGAAAAAAAGAGATACTTCCTTCATTTATGTGATGTTTCAAACTGTTCCTTCTGCACCTTCATGAATGGGGAGGTTTTTCATTTTTTATTTTTTGGCCTCGGCAACCTTATTCCCCTCTCCTTTTCTCCATGAACTTTCTGCTTCAGTCAAGTAAATCTGCTCTTCCCTGCAAGGAACATTTCCAGTACTGTTTCTGTATTTTTGCTCCTGCTATTTCATCACAGATGCCTTCCCCTCTGCCTGTAAGAAGGTCCATTTCCCTTAATTTCTCCAAAATACAATGTAAAGACTTACATTCTCCAGGAACTTTCTCTTAGTGAAACATTTTATTTTTCCCTTATTCTTGCCTTGCATGCCTTTTCTAATATGTTTCATGGTACTTGCATGGTCATTTTGTGCTATTTTAATTTTTCCCTATTGATTTTGGGAATCAAGAATTTTAGATTTGTGTCCTTTGTGTCTTCTACTTCATCATAAGCTCCTTGAAGGCATGAGTTCGACTTTCTTTTGCAATAAAGAATACTGAAAAAATAGTCACAATGCATGCTATTGACAACAGTTCAGTGCTTGGCATAATGGATACAGGGCAGGACTTAGCCCTGGTTTTAAAACCTGCCTCTGACATTTACAAGCAAGGTGTCCATGGGCAAGTCATTTCATTTTTCTGAACCTCTATTTCCTCAACTATAAAAGGAGAGGACAGATTAGATCTATCTTCAGGAAGGATCAGGATCCTTCCAGCTCTAGACCTATGATCACTTGAATTTAAATTCCTACTATTGTGTGAATAGTAGATATCTGATAAAGAGCTGTTGACAGAATGAATGCACTAATCTCAGACTGTAGATAAAACTGTTATTTTTTTCCTTTTCTGATTTTACGATGGATCTTCCCATAGGAATTTGTCCCCTAAAAAAATCATGTTTTATTATCTTTAGAATTTATTCAGAATCGTTTGATTCCACATTTTAACAATGATATATGTCTGAATGAAGGATATTTTTACTTTTTTTAAGACCCTCTTGGTTTTTATCAAGTCATTCTGAAAAAAATATAGAAAGGAACATTCCAAACAATCCCACAAAAAATACTCCCTTTCTTCAAAGGCAAAATCACAAATAACAATATCAAGTTAGTTTCATAAAATGGGGTGACATCCTAGAGGAATATAACAAGTAACTGAAGTATAAAACCATACCACTCTTACAGCCAAAAAACATAGTATGTCTATTATAAGGTAAACTATACCTGAAAGATATTTGGATATTTGACCACTTTCACCGGGCTATGGAAAAAGAATGGCAACTATCCATGGAATTCCACCTCAGCTGAAGCCTCTAAGTTTCCCAGGTACGTCACTCTAGACGTCAGCAATCCCTAAAGCCTGCCCCTGGAAGTTCTGCCAAGTCAACCATCATAATGAAAATTTCCTCAACCTGCCAGAAAGGGGTAGTCTTACCTGGCTACTATGTCAGAGAGAAATAACTGATACCAAACCACATATATCACTTCTCTCCCTGATCAAAAAAATCACTTTTAAGTAACCACTGAAATCAAAACACCCCATTGTTAGTCTTTAAAGTAAATCTATTCTTCTACTGAATTCAGCAGAGGCCTTCAGCCCTCTCTTGAAATCACTGATCCACATACTTCTGTCATATGTAGAAAGATATTTTTTTACCCTAGAGAGAGACTTATAATAATTACACTGGGACATTCTTCTAAAATCCAAGAAAATTCAAAGGGCTTGTTATATTGCATTGTATTGACTTGTACTATGGACCATAAAGATTGGCTTGATCATTGCTAAGGGCCTACCAACATCTAATGTCAAATTCACCACTTCTTTATTTCTTTCCAGTGGTTTATGGGATGACAAGTTTCCCCTACTGGAGGTCTCCAATGGCAGGAATGTTTAGTCACCCTGAGCCATGTCAAATAATCTCAAGCAAAGTAAAAAAAAATAATGCTATTTCTCTACCTTGTTAAGATGTTATACAAAGGTATATTATTTTTAGAGCTAATGCTGAGAAAAGGGTTCTTCATACTTATCTCAACCCTCTACCCCTCACCCCTGACTCATGTTCTTTTACTCACTGAATTAAAGTATCTCTAGATTTTTTTTTTTGGCTGAAAAGACACTCTTTTTTTTTCTCTTCACAATATGACCATTCCATATGTTATTAAAATATCTAATCATGATAGCAGATGGTTGTAGTTAAGATTGTCAATCAGTATTTGAATTTTTAGTTCCCATTCCTACCTTCACAGTTTTTGTTTAATTTTATGTAATAGACTTTGTTTCAATGTCAATTAAGTTGGAAATTAAAGGAGTTATCAATAAGCAGAGTTTGTACTTAGATCCCAGAATTAGTTGAAAGAAGCATAAAGACATTTCTTAAGTACCTACTGTGTGCCAAGTGCTATCCAAAACACCATAGACAGATATAGAAAAAAGTGAAAAATTTCTGCCCAAGTGTTTGCCAATCATCATAAACCTAAGGAAGACTGTATTAACTATAGAGCTGCATATTATATATGGCCATTTGAAATAGAAGGCATTAACTTAAAATATATATATATATGGCTAAGATTCCCTGATTGCATCATTTCAGATAATTGTCAAAAAAGAAGATAACAATAAGTTATACTATGTTAAAATTTACCATTTGGTAATTATCTAAATTTGACAGTTAATAGCAAAATTATTCTTCCACCTCCAGGTTTTTGTCTTTCAGAAAAACATGACTTTATATCTAAGACTTTTATATCACTATGACTTTGACATCTAAGTCCTATCTTGAAAAGACCTGAAGTCAAGTTACTTATTAATGGATTCTCTAGACTATTTCTCTTATTCCTTACCTGACAAAGTACCACCTTCTTTATCTCTCCCCCACCTTCCAGCTCCCTTTTATCTACTTTTATCTCTATTAGAATATAAACTCCTTGAAGGAAAGGAATGAATTATTGCTTCAATTTGTACAGGCCAGTGCTTAGCACAGTT
This sequence comes from Petaurus breviceps papuanus, assembly GCF_028583685.1. Classification (NCBI taxonomy): domain Eukaryota; kingdom Metazoa; phylum Chordata; class Mammalia; order Diprotodontia; family Petauridae; genus Petaurus; species Petaurus breviceps. The sequence goes on along the minus strand of NW_027185694.1, from coordinate 9,291,330 downwards.
GGTACATAGCACTTAATAAGTTATCTATCTATCTATCTATCTATCTATCTATCTATCTATCTATCTATCTATCTATCCATCCATCCATCCATCCATCTATCCATCCATCCATCCATCCATCCATCCATCCATCCATCCATCCATCCATCCATCCATCCATCTATCTATCTACTACCAATATTATTAGAGAAAGATTCCAGTGAATGATGGTTTAAATGAGAAGCAATTCTTCCCAGATCACTCAAAAAAACTGATAGCCAAAGAACCATCTCTCAAGGTAATGGTTGACTATCAGTGCCAGAAGTAAAACCACGAAAATCCTCAAGATTTTTGATGGCAGCAATCAGATTCATTCATTTTGGGGAGGGGGGGGAGGGAATTCTTTCAATTGAGATTTGTAGGTGATTCCTCTAACACTTGCATACTGTATGTTCCTATGGGGGAGGAAAGTATTCCTCCTCTGCAGTCTGTCTGCAAGGCAAGCTGCCTTTAAAACTGTTATGAACCAGCTGTCACTCATCACTCTGCTGGCCATTTTGCTCAACTCTGTCTCTGTTCTGAAATATTTGAGAGAAACGGAAAAGGGAAATTGTTATGAAGCTGAAGGGCGGCTTAGCTGAAGAAGAAAGAAAATTCTACTATTCTTAACTAAAACACAGGGGAAAAGAAATTAAAGAAACAAGCCATGGAAATAACCAAATTTCCTGCAATAGTGGGATTAAGGAGTTAGGGATCAAGGTTCTCTTTGGATATAATGAGGGCACAAGTCCAAAGAGCAGTTTTTTCCAGGTGGTTCTTCTTGGTTCTACTTCCTTTAATCATATTACCTTTTGAAGTTCATTCCTCCCATAAAGGTAGAAGTAGAATGTAGTTAACTTAGCTTTATGATGATACTGTGATACTGACATTTCAGCCACCTCTATGTTTTCATCACCAACTTACACCCTAAAATTCCAGTAGAAATGTATTTACTATAAAAGCTAAAATTGTTCTTGTAAGAGAAATGTGGCCATGCTGGAAATATACTCTAAGGAGGTCAAAGAGAGAAAGATCTGATAAGCAAAAAGCTTCATGGCAATGTTTTGGGTTTTGGGTTTTTTTTTTCGGTGATGGTATTGAAAAAACTGGGGGGAAAAGTGAGTGTTCATCAATTGGAGAAGGCCTGAACAAATTATTGTATATGAGTGGAACAGAATATTACTGTTATAAAAAAAAACAATAAATGTGAGTCATTCAGAAAAAAAAAAACATGGGAAGATTATACAAACTGGTCAAACGAATCAAGAAAATAACATATATGTCTGTAATAGTAATGGAATACACTAGATCCCCCTGTATTAGCTTGGTTTTTGGTGTTAAAACCCAGAGCTTGTTAATCCCACTTGTGGGATGGACTTGTTGACTGAAAAGAGAGGGCTGGACTGAGAGAAGCTGGTGACATAAATTTGGAGAGACACAAGAGAGAGGCAGAAGAACTTTTTGGAAGCAGCACCTTTGGAGGCAGAGAGAGACTGAGAGGATTGCTGAGGGCCACTTTGAATTGCCCAGGACTTTTGAGACCTGCCAAGGACTGAGGAGACATGGCTGTTTTGCTGGTACTTTATCTGTTTTGATGTTGTTTTGCCAGATTTGTCCACTGGTGAAGGACAGTCCTCTTGTTGCAGAAGTTTTGGAACCTTGCTGTTGGTTCAGAGCTACTGAGACTGTCCTGCAGACAGAGAGTGAATGCTGTCCACTGGTGAAGGACAGTGCTGTTGTTGCAGGGGTCTGGGAACCTTGCTGTTGGTTCAGAAGCCCTGAAGAAGGATTTCCTTGTATATTTATAAAAATCCTGGAAGAGGGTTTTGCTAATGTTTTCAGGGGTCCTAGGACTGTTCTGCAGACAGAGAATGAATTAATAAAGACACTAGCAATGTATCTTGTGGCCTTGCTAAGCTTTGTCTCCCCAGGAACAAAGATTTTGAGAACTTGCCTCATGTCAAGATGAAGAAAAGACCTCCATTTAGGTATTAAGTGCTGTGCTTAAACTTGTTATGACTCTGGGGTAGATTCAATTGTGATCCAGGGGTGGGGAACTTTTGACCTTTTTGTGTTCTATGATTGAACAAATGAATGTACTTTACTTATGATTGGAAACTAATCTCCATTTGAGAAGAGGGGCTTTGTGATGGACTAAATGAAGGTACAGCCTAGGGGTGGAGTAGTATTTAGAACAGGAACTTTGTAATTGATTAAATGAATGTAATGTCCTGTGGTGGGGTAGTACTTGATTAAATCAGGTAGTACTTGGAGATTATTGAATCACACTTAGTAAATGCTGTATTTTGAATGATGTCATATTTTGATTCCCTCTGTTCTTAATTTGTCACTGAATAAAATGGAGATCACCTATGCTGGTATTTTGAACCTTGGGAAGTTGCCTTTGCTTGGCATTACATTACAATGTCTATAACATAAATGAAAAGAACACTAATGTGAAAATTAATAACAGATAACTGTACTGACCAAACCTGAGTCCAACAGATACAAAGAAATGTGCCTCCCTCCTTTCTTGGGAGAGAGGGTAGATTATGTTGCAGAATGTTGCATATGCTGTAAGACTTGGTTACTGGTCAGTTGGTTTTTTACTTTAACCGAAACTGAGGATGAGAGAGAGTGGAAGGAAGATGAGGGAGGAATGATATGCAGAAATGACTGTGATATAAAAAGCAGAAGCTATCAATACAATGTTAATTCTTAAAAGGAATATGATATATCCAGGGCCACTAAGGAAGTGTTAGTTAACTAAATTCTGAATATGTGCCAGGCACAATGCTAGTTATTAAGAATACAAAGACAAAAATGAAATGATTCCTGCCCACAAGGAACTTATTGGGAAGACATAGGAAATTAAATGCAAAGTATATACAAAACAATCTCCAGACAGAAGGACATAAGCATTTATATAGTACTATATGCAGTACATATATATTATATGCCAAACACTTTACAAATATCTGGGCTAAGCACTTTAAAAATATTTCATTTAATCCCCACAACAATCCTGTGAAATAGGTGCTATTATTATCCCTATTCTACAGTTGAGGAAACTGAGGCAAACACAGGTCACACAGCTAGGAAGTATCTGAGGCTGGATTTGAATTCAAATCTTCCTGACTCCTGGCCGAGAACTCTAACCACTGTACCACCTAATTGCCTCAGAGTACTAGGGAGATGCAGCCAGTGGGTGAAGATAAGGTTGATAATAGAAGTAAGATAATAGAACAGGGGTTCTTAACCTCTTTTTGCATCAGATTCCTTTGACCTTATGGTGCAGTCTATGTATCCCATCTCAGACTGACATTTTAAAATGCATAAAAATACATAAGATGACAAAGAAAACCAATTATACTGAAATAAAGTTATTTTTAAAAAGTTCAAATCATTCTAGATTAAGAAATTCTAGAAAGTGACACTCAAGTTGAACTTTGAAGACAGCTGGTGAGTCTGTTAGACAGAGATGAATAGTATACTCCAGGTATAGGAGATAACCTGGGCAAAGGCATGGAGTTGGGAAATGGAATTTCATACACAAGTTCAGCAAACTGACTACTTTGGGTAGAGTATGTGAAGAAGAGTTCAATTAAGCCTGGAAAGGCAGGCTAGGGACAGGTATTGAAGAACTTTAAAAGTCAGAGGAGTTTGTATTTTGACTTAGAGGCAAGAGGGAAATCATGAGATTTTTGAGCAGAGAAATGACATGGTCAAACAAATGCTTCAGGAATATTACTTTGGTAATTGTTGGGAGGATGAAAGGGAGATTGCAGTCTACTACAATGGGACAGGGTCAGAAGGTGCTGATGAAATTGACAAGCCTTAGTAACTGACTGCATGGGAGGAGAAAGGAAGAGTGGAGATAGCTCTGAAGTGTCAAACCTGGGTAATTAGACACATGGCAGAGCCTTCAACAGAAATGAGAAGATAGGAGGGTTTGGGGCGAAAGATACTGAGCTCTGTTTTAGACATAACTGAGTCTGAGATGTATTTGGGACCACGCTACTGGGGCAATGTGAAAGGACCTACTGCTTGGTCAAATCTTCTTAGGAAATGATGGCAAAGGAGAATGTATCATCAGTTCTCTGCCATTTTATATGATGTCTTACCATACTTGTACAAAATGACTTTGTAACCTTCTAACAAAGACAAGAACTTTTCACTGCCTTAATACTATTGTGCATTCCCAGGACAAATCACTTGACAGAGAGAGAGAGAGAGACAGACAGAGAGACAGAGAGACAGAGAGAGAGAGAGACAGAGAGAGAGAGAGAGAG
>NW_027185694.1:9256631-9286920 GCF_028583685.1 Petaurus breviceps papuanus | reverse complement strand
AGAGAGAGAGAGAGAGAGAGAGAGAGAGAGAGAGAGAGAGAGAGATATGGAGGCTATCAGGTCAAGAAACGATACAAATACTTCAGCCAAGGTTTCTTGCTCAGGTCACTCTTCTGAAGGACTAGGATTTCAATGCTATATAGAAATAATTCTCATTTTTGATTGGGGCAGGGGACAAGTATTTTAAAATTGTAGCTATTTACCTAAAAATGTGTATGTTGTTTAAAAAGGAGGGAAAAAAATAACATCAATTTTGACAACTTGCCCACTTAATCACATAATGCTTTTACCTAATGAAAGTCCCCTTGTGGAGATAGAGAAGCAGCCAGATGTAGTGGCTAGAAAGTTGATCTTGAAACTTGGAAGACTTAGGTTTACTTCCTCCCTCTGAAATATACTGGCTGTATGACCCTGGGTACATCACTTAATCTCTAAGTGCTTCAGGCATCTCTCTAAGATTATAAATTGCTGAGAAGATGCTGACTTGAATTGGTAGAGATTCCATGAATATGTACAGATCCTATCCTATGATCCTATTAGGGATGGGGAAATGGAGGACACCAGTGATTTCTGATTTTCTTGGTTTAGGAAGTTCCCAAGAACTTCCTCCACCAATGCATATCTTCTCTCTGTAGAATCTAGAGTATCATGAAGGAAGACACTACCTGCATCCAGAGAAGAAATGACAAATAGAAGTATGTATAGAATGATTTTACACACACACACGCAACTTGTGTCTAATGATGGTCATCTCTAGGGAAGGATGAGGAGAAAAAAATAAGAAAAAACAAAATTACATGACCATTTAAAAGGAATAGCAAGTTGTATATAACAGATTTGCAGTTTCATGTGCAATCATCTTTTTTTATTCTATAATGTTACAGAAATGCTTGTTTTATTTCCTAAATTAAAAATAAAAGAAATAAATTTTTAAAATAAGTTAAGTGACTTGTCCAGGGTCATACAACACTCTCCTCTCTCTCTCTCTCTCTCTCTCCATATACACACACACACACACACACACACACACACCATGTTTCCCCGATAATAAGACCTATCCTGAAAATAAGCCCTCCCCTTACTGTGTAAGATTCCTCTAAAATAAGCCCTCCCCCGAAAATAAGCCCTATTGAGATTGCTACTGTAGTGAAGGTGATCCCCTGCGCTACACGCTACATTATGGTACCCTCTGTATGCACCGTCCCCCCCCCCGGGTGAAACGCACGCCGCGCTCTGAGCTGCATCCAATCAGAGCTGCAGCAGTGAGCACGTCATCCTGTTCTTTATTGAATTCATTATTGAATAAAGGTACATTTTTTTGTTCACATTTACCTGTTTATTAAAATTGCTGTCAATGTTCATTAAAATAAGCCCTCCCCTGAAAATAAGCCCTCTGGTGTTTTTCTGTCCAAAAAAATACTAAGACAGTGTCTTATTATCAGGGAAACACGGTATATATCAGTGGTATGACTTGAACCCAGATCTTCCAGACTCCAAAGTCCTCTCTCTTTGCATTATGACACACTAGCTCTCCACAATCCTATTTTATTAACTAATATCCTTGGCACATTAAACCTTCAGTGGATCCCTGATCTCTTTCAGATGGCTTTTCAATAGAACAGATTGCAACTCATTCATCACCTTGTGGGGCTCTTATTCTATGTTCTCCTATAAGGGAGATCTTTTGCTGATGTCACAAGGGTAACAATGTAACCCATGCTGTCTGTCCACCCGTTATCACTCACTTTCAATATATGATCAGACCAACAACTTTCCCCATCATATAGCTCTTTGACATTGCCCTCTACATCATTTCATGCAAACAATTCATCATTTAAGTGCTAAGTGTATTTATTCATAGAATGTTTCTCTACTGCCCACAATTTTCATTTCTTTAAAATTGTTTTTCCTTGATTTTGAAACCATGTCACATCAGTGGAAGGAACACTGATAATAAGGTAGGGGGTACTTCAGGAGAAGTTTGGAATCATTTAAAGGTCTATACAGTCATGAGTATAGATGCACATGCCTGTGTTGCCTGCTACTGGCGGGTTGGAGGCTGAATCTGTGGATGGCTTGAGTTTGGGAGTTATGAGCTAAATCAGTCTAAGTGCCAGGCACTATGCTAAGCACTGGGGGTACAAAAGGAGGCAAAAGACAATTTCTTCCCTCAAAGAGTTTATAATTTAATGGGAGTAGCTTAAGTAGGGCTATGGCCAAGAAGGTACTTACATTAAGTCTGACCTTTATATGGTGAACCTTCATGAACAGAGACTACAAGACTGCCTAAAGAAGGGCAGAATAGCACAGGTCAAGAAAATTGTACAATGTAAAGTTTTCATGCAGCTAGGTGGCACAGAGGCTAGAGTACTGGCCGGAGTCAGGAAGATCCGAGTTCAAATCTGACCTCAGACACTTCCTACCTGTGTGACCCTGGGCAAGTCATTTATCCCCTATTTGCCTCAGTTACTCATCTGTAAAATGGGAACACAGTGGAGAAGGAAATGCTAAGAACACCCCACAGACAGATCCACAGGGCCATGAAGAGTTGGACATGACTGAACAACACAAAAACAACAATAGTTTCCATATTGAATCAGCATTATTATCAGGTCCATGAGTGGTTGTTGCATTTCCAGCCTAGATGAGGTAACAAAACTTGGTCTCAAATAAAACAAAATTTGTACAATTTCCCAAATGCAATATAAACTGCTCTTTTCACTCAATTCTAGTCTTAGCTTAGTATATGTACATTTTGTTTTGCAGTATGTGGACATACACATAACATATATATACACATATGTTGATAGATATATGGATATATATCTATATATATTCTATCACTACATAAATATATGTAAATATATATGTAAATATATATAAACATATATATATATAAATATAGTGATAGAACAGTTATACAAATTGTCCCATCAAACTACTTATCACAGCTTAGAAAATAAGCATTCTTTATCTCCCTCCTTTCTTTGCAGGGCAGTGTATGGGAGGGGAACATTGCATATACTATCAAATTGTCGATGTGCTTCTTAGCTTTGCCAAACAGTTTTTTTCCTCTTCTTTGTTTTGGAATGGCCTTCTGGGAAGGGAAACAGGGAAAAATCTATTCAGAAATCAAGGTGATCTCAAAGAGAAGATATTAATAAAAATAAAATGGGCATTTTTCATTTACTTGATTTTTTTCCTATGTGGTGAGCTAAGTTGAAAAAAATGGAAAATTAATGTGTACTGGACAAAGGGAAATATCTATTAAAATGATAATGATTGCTAACATATAAACAGGACAGGGCTTTAAAGTTCACAAAGGTCTCTTTCCTTCTATATAGTAATATATATGTATATATATTATATATGTTATAAACACATATATATGTTTGTGTTTATATACATGAATAGACACATAATTCACACATATAATCTCATTTGATACTCACAACAACTCAACTATGTAGGTACTGCAATTTTCCCCATTTTATAGATAAAGAAACTGAGATTACAAAAGTTTAAGTGTCTTTTTTCTTAGGATCACACAACTAGTAAATGTCTAAGAGAGGATTTAAACTCAGGTCTTTCTGACTCCAGGTTCAGTACATTCCCCACTATGATGCCTAGCTTTGTATAACCAACTATTTTCTCCATCACTGAGAGTAGAACCACAACATTTGAACTCTAAGATTACATTCCCTGATATGGTTTGTGAGGAAGTAGAAATGTCATTAAGCAAAACAAAGACAGGAAGGGTAGGCAGACCAGACCAAGTACATACAGAATATGGCTGTATTGGCAGTGGCATAGTTTTGAGGGAATTGAAGGATCACGTCTCAATATATCTGGAAAAGGCAAAGTTCCAAATGAGGGCAAAAATCACAGGTATTATACTTTGCAAAAGGGTACACTAAGAAATTATCAATAACTACTAATGAATATGTGTTTACTTTCTCATCTGGGTAAAATTTTTATGAGAAGAAACAACACTTATCAAAGGCTGTGTTTAAAATATGAGAAGGAAAACAGAAATAGCCTTCCATAACAAAAAAGACTTTTATAGTCATATGAATGAAATGAAAGGTAAATAGGATTCAAGATTCTACAGTGCTTATTGTTTGGTGCCTATTTGTTAAAAGCACTTGCTCTGGTAGAGCAAAATGCTGCCTTAAAGGCTCTCTTCTATCCTTGTACCTTAAAGAACTTAATCCACCATCCACAGTTAATTCCTGCTTATATTCCTCACTATCCACCTCAGACCAAATCAGCACATGGGAAGGGCATTAAAATACACAAAGGCAAAACTCCCAGCTAGTCAGTTCCTCTAATGAGTGAGTTTCCTGAATGCTGTGCAGCCCCACCCTACAAACACAAGTTCAACTGTACCACAGAGAGATTATATTCTTATGAGTGTGCTGCCAAGTATGATCCCATCGCATGGGAAATGCAAAGAAAAACCAAGCACAGAGTAAAAAGAGAAGGAAGAAGAAGACAAATAAAACCATAAGGAACAAGCTGGAGCTCTGAGAATGCTTTGCCAAAAGCTGAGTTGCATATTTAAGGTGCATGATTTTTAACAGAACAGTTTCTTGCTTCCCTTGTGTTCAGGGAAGGAGGGGGGAACAAAAGGGAAGAGAAAAAAATGGAAGAAAATAGGCTGTTCTCTCTTGCTCTCTAGCACAAATCTCTTCATGGCTAATAGCATTCTATTAACATAACTCTAGGGGATAGAGAAAGTAGGAAATAAACTTCTTACTTCCCCACCAGTAATATTTGACTTAAAAAAAAATTTCAATTCCCAAAGGCCATCAATCCTTGGTCTTTGTAATATCAAAAGTCCTCTTCTTCAAAACGAAAGTCACTGTCTTACCAGGAATGGGAAATAACTTTTTAAAATTGCTACAAGTGACTGAGTACAAAAACTAAAATTTATGAATCATTCTTTACTTTGGTATTTTTTTAAAATAAAAGACCATAGGCTTTACTAACCTTAAAAGAAAAAGGAAAAAAAATGCACCCAATAGGTCTTTTTGTGAATTCATTAAATGCTGATAGTAAAGGGAGTATAAAAAGTTTCACCTTAGGGTTCAAACCTTTAATATGATAGTGAGCTAAAACACCATACACTGTCCCAAACATTTAATAAGAAAGCAAGTGTAACTTTTCTTTCTTAAGATTCAATTTATTATGAAAACCTGTCAGAAAAGGTATCTTTATCAATTTCATAAATTGAGATAGCCACTATCCTTCAAAAGAAAAGTTACATAGTAAATTATGTCTAATGTTTTCATTATTTTGCCTAGTAAAAAAATGATTTTTTAAAAGTTGATAAAGTATTGTATTGCTTATGTTTACAAGTACACTCACTAAGCATATGGAATCCAGGTGTACTGAACTCCTAAAAATAGATGACCTTTTCAATGCCCATTTAAAAACAAAAACAAAACTTTTGAGAGGAGGGTGGGTTGTGGAAGAAAAGGAAAGAGGAAATTTTCATGTTTATGTCACCTGATGTTAGGAAGAAAAATACGAAATGGAAAGTAACTTTGAAAGTAAAACTTGTCTGTGGTTGTTGGGGGGGAAAAAGAGACTATATAACATGTTAATGCCTTGCAAACATTAGATCTTCTATGCCAGTTTTTGCCTGCTGGATCCTTCCTTAAGCAAAGCTTCTACAGACTTCATTAGAAAGCAATTGGTTTCTTTTCTCCCTCCTCCCCCTACCCCTCCCCCACCAGAAAAAAAAAGCTGACTGGAAAAGTTGAATGGGTACCTCCCACGTGTGTGGAAGAGCTGAGAGAGAGCTCCAATTGATCGCATAACAAATAGATGAATCATAATGAGTCCAACATACTCTGACAGACAAGCTTATGCTGCTAAAAAACTACATGTGGATTAACTGCCTACTCTGCAGGCACTGAGGTGTCTAAAAGCAATCAGTCTTTTAGCTCAGAACCTAAGCTTTTCAAGTAAAAAGGAGGCTAAATTGTTTTTACCTTTTTTAAAAAAAAAAAAGTGAGTTTCTATGTCCATAAGAGGATATCTACATTTAAATGTATCACAAGGGTGAGCTGATAAACGTTTAACAACTGGTTCTCCAAAAAAAAAAGAAAGATAAAAAATACACTGCTTAATCTGCATTATTAACATTCTCTCTATTATTTTCTGAAGTCCAGATAATCAACATAACAGAAAATCAAGCCCTGGTTTGCACTGTTTGTCAATTTTCTCTGCATGAACGCTCATACTGAAAATTTAACAATCAGCTCCAGGAACTGGCTCTAGCCTATTCCTGAATGTCTCTATTTCATATTTCTCTGATCAATCACTTCCTAGTTCCATCTGTTCCATAGATAATTAACATTTGTAACTGAAAAGATGACTTTTAGCTCCATATGTGACTCTGTGTCATATAGGCCAAGGTAGATAATGCTCTAAATAGGACAAGTTTTCCCAGGCCTTTTAAGAACAGCAACAGTGAAGAAAAAATAGGGAAATTTGAACCTGATATATTATTGGGATATAGGGAGTAGGCATAGTCTGGAATTCTGGAGAAATCGACTTCCACCATCTTCAGGGATAAAGTAAAATGTTTACATAACCTAGGGCAACTATTTAAAACCATGGAGCCTTCTTTTTAATTCCTGAGGACTTCTTATATCTTTGTATTTCTAGTTTATAACACTAATTTGTCCCAATAAATTGAGTCAGTCCAAAAATTTCTAAAAATAATTTGTCTAATAAACCTATGGGCATCCAAATATTAAGCATTGGATAATTCAGCAGTTTCTCATCTTTTAATATCACTATGCCAGGCAAAACTTGCTTTTAAAGAGGCATAAAGGTGGTTTAGTCACAGACATTAGAACTAATAATGACCCACTAATAATAGTGACCAACACATAGTAGGCACACACTAAATATTTCCTAAAGGAATAAAGTTTTATCAAATTCTTGGCCAGTAACTCCCCAAGTCAAACCCAGTCCTTATAATTGAACATAAAGTATCTTCTGTTCTCTGACATTTCTACTTCCAAGTCAATATTCCAGATTTGTGATGGTGGTCCAATCAAAGTCAGTTGGTATTAATTCTCTGGGTAGAATTCTTTTGGTAAGTTACTGAATGATGGTGGTGCCATGGATAGGGTGCTGGATTTGGAGACAGAAAGATCCGAATTCAAATTGAGCCCCAGACCACAGGCTAGAGATTGTGATAACATAAACCAATGATAGGAAACCCCTGGCAGGTTTAGGCTGTGAGTGAGGAAAATCCCAGTTCCATTCATCGGTGGAGTAGTTCTGTGGATAGCTATTTTGTTCTCATTCTCTTATGAACCATACAACTTGGGATGCTACTACTAAACTACTCTGGGTAATTAAGTACAACATGCTCCATATGCACAATCCCACGCTTCTTCAAAGTCACTCCAACCAGTGCTAAAACCACTGATTGTCCAGAAAACCAAAGGAGGTCAAGGGTGCGAGAAGGGGGAAGGGAGTGTTTGATAGATAGATAGATAGATAGATAGATAGATAGATAGATAGATAGATAGATAGATAGATAGAGACATAGATATAGATATACAATCATCAGCCCAGAGTGTTGAATCAAGAAGAATTTGCAAAGGATTTTCCCCCCAACTAGTGCCCTTGAACTCCCCTCATTAAGAATAAACCTTTGTGATTTTATGCCACATTAAATCATATCTTTGCATTTATATACTTTTGATACCATTTGACAGCTCCCTCCTCCTCCTGTTTTACTTAGCCAAGATGCACCTATTTAATTTTAGAAATACTTTCTCATAATAAGTTAATCCCTCCATAGTCCTTGAATCAATGTGGTTATATCCTTCTATGAACCTTTTCCAGCTTCTTCTCTTCCTTTCTTCCTGCAAATGAGATGCTTATCCCATGTTTCCCATTCTGAGCAATTTCAGTGCCTTTGGGGGCAAAAATAATTATTTCCCCCATGATCCTTCATTTGGTCATTTTGGTGCCCATACTACACTGGAAATTTCTATCTGATTTGCTCCCTATGATCCTTATCAAAGTTCTTGGTGGTAATGTTTCCCACATTTCTCTTTCTTCTTCCTTATCTGTTTTGCTAATGATTCTCCCCTATCCCCAGATGTATTAAATTAGCTTGCATGCCTTCATCAAGTTAAATTACATTTTATTTCCTGATCAAACTGCTCCTAAGCACTGAGTTTAGTTTTCTTTCTTTTGCTACTTCTCCCCTAAAACTTGTGGTTACTGCCATTTATAAATGTTTATAGGCTACTGTTTAATACCCCCTTTGTGGTAACTGAAAATGTTGGGTCAAACTCATCTAAATCCTTGCGTTACATATACGAACTCAGTAAGATGCATTGTTACCTTCTAACTAACTATTGGAAACTTTGCTGGAAATCATGAAGCCCTTTTTCTAGCTGTGTGATGGTCTTTTAAAGTCAATTTGCAGTAATTTAGAGTGAAGATTTTCACAGGCATTGCATTGCATGCTTTACCACAACTAAAAAGACTACAGATAAACCTAACTCTGTCTGATCATCTATTTACATACATACATACACACACATGCATTCTTTTGATTGGGTATATTTTATAGGAACTGTGATGTAATTTCTCATTCCAATTTTTATTTGAAATTTCTGCCCTGCCCCAGGAGTGTTCTAATTTCAAATAGGTAAATATGGTAACATAAAAACTAAGTAGCACCGATAGACCTGCAGTCTTTTTAGTTGATCAAAACAAGCATATATTGAGTACTTACTATGTACCAGGCACTGTGCTAAGTGATGGGAAGACAAAAGACAATTAAACTGTTCCTGCTCTCATGGAATTTACATTCTATCAAAGGAGATATCATAGACACATGTAAGTATATACAACATATATATTTGTGTGCATGTCTGTCTCTATTATGCACGCAAGTATATACAATATATATGCTTTCTGTGTATACTTATGTATATAATGTCTATAAATGATGGCTGTATACATGATATGTATACACACATATGCACAAAATAAACACAAGACATTTTTGGGAGGAGGCATGAGCAAGTGGGGAGAATCAAGCTTTCTTTCAGAGGTGATATTGGAGCTCAGTTCTGAAGGAAGTTAGAGATGGTATCAAGTGATGAAATTGGAGTCAGGGAGAACTGGGTTCAAATCTAGCCCCAGATGCTTACTAGCTGTGAGATACTGGGCAAGTCACTTAACCTCTTTCCTGCCTTATCTATAAAATGGAGAAAACAATAGTTCTTATCTCACAAGGTAGTTGTAGGGCTTAAATAAAGATACACACATACATACACACACATATATAAAGTCCTTTGCATAAAGCACTATATCAATATTATTATTACTGTTATTGTTGTTACAAGTTTAGGAGTAGCCTTTACAAAGGCATGGGGATGGCAGATGAATGAGGAATAAGTTATTCCCAATCCAGCTTTTCACTTGTTACTTGTCTTTGCACAAGCGGTTTAAGGAAGTAACATTGTCATTTCATGTCCCCAATAAGAGAACACCACTTAGCTGCTCTGTCAGGTCCAGCTAGAATATGGAATTGAGTGCAGGAAGCCAGCTTATTATGCCTATATGTGGCATCCGAAGTTTCCCAGAAACCTCGAGAGCTGTTTAGGTTATGTCCCTGGGGTAGATGCTCTGAAAAATTAGCAGCAGCTTCTTCCCAGATGCTTACCCCACCCCTGAAAACATCTGATGAAGAAAACATGTTGCCAAAGCACAATACCATAGCAATAAAGATTCAAATACAATTTTACTAAAGAGGCATAATCAGAATACTCCTTTTTTTTTCATTTTTCAAGAAGTTGAAACCACAATGAATAAAAAAATATTCATCCAGAGATTTTTCAATGGGTAATCTCCTCATTCAAGAGCATAATATAATATAAAGATAATAGCTTCCTTTCCCCATTTGCTTCCTTAAGAATTCCCTTACCTATCTTATTAGTTATTTCATAATGTCTCCTTGACTTCCTACTATGTAAAAACCACTTTCCAAATTAACATGAACATTAAGCATTTCTTCCGAAAATACTGTCATTTTCTTCCTTTTTATTTTCACAGTGACCTTTGAATCAACATTTTTTCAACCCTGCAATATGCCATTTATATAAACTATTTTACCTAAACACTGGCAAATCATATCACATTATCTTTTATATGTATGCTGTTATCCTTAACCTTTCTTCCCAAGTTAAAATTCTCTTTGTTCCTGTAGGTTCCTTCCCATTTATAAAAGTTTTGAAGGATTTTTTTTAAATTTTATTGTAAGAAAAGGCTTCAAAAAGTCTTTGAGTATCAACTTTTATTTTAAATTAGGTTGTTTTACTTTTAAGTTTTAGTAGGACATTCTAATTGTAGGTAGTGTTCTTCAGTAGATTTTGCAAAAAAAAAAAATCAGTCTATTACCTTGGTTCTGTCTTGATGGGTGGAAGAGATATTTCCTTCAGATTCTGAAATTTCAGCTTCAAGGACCCTGACAGTTACTTTAGGATATGTAAATCTCACCCCATGCTCTGGAGTAGAGAAGAAAATGAAGAAAGGTAGTTACCCCCTTCACTTTCTTATTAGGGTACATGGAGGGCAATTCTGGAGCCTCATAGACAATGTTTGGAAAGGCACATTTCAGTATTCTTGACTCATCATCCCCAAGGTAATAGGACAAAACACACTTCTGGGTGACATTCATATACTATTCTGGTTTTGTTTATAGGCTTTTCTAAAACTCTCTTCCTTGTATGCTTTGCCTTTTTGCCAAGCACATTTTAGACTCTGGGCAATTGATCCATGGGGACAAATCCCTTCTTTGAAGCAGAGGAGAGCTTTGAAGCCAGGTCATCACCCCAGGCATGAAGCAAGATGAGAAATACACCTTTAATTACTCATTTCTCCAAACACTGTCTTTCTCCTAGTCCAAAATTCTTAAAAAGGCTGCACTAAGAAAACTCTTCCCTTCCCCTTCCCCCAACAAGAAATGAGGTAATTGTTAATGTTTAGTACTACATTTCTTATTAGTTTACTTGTTACTCTCTACGACTTTTCCTTTTTCACTGGTTCTTGGGACCTGAAGAATATTTAAATCAGCTTTTAGAAGAGTTTCCAAAACTTATTAGATACCCCAAATACTATCTAGTCCATAAGATTTGTATGCTGTTCCCCTGAGTACTCCCATCATTCATAACTAACCTTCCCTCCCACATTATACCTTTCACAGCAGAATTATTTGTCTGAGTGCAGCAACAGCAAACATTAAGGGAACAGAAAGAGGAGGAAAGTTATATTTCCTTACTTGTAGAATTACCATCAGGTTTTCATTGGGTATACTCATTTCTTTTAGGTTTTGGCTATATGGAGCAATGCTAGTTTTCATGGCTAGTTTAAGGAAATATGAATGACAGAGGCATGTAGGTATTATAGGAAGAACAAAATATATGAAGTCTGAAAGTCTGGGTTCAAGCCAGGGTGCCACTTGCTCAAATCACTTATGCTTTTGGGACATTGGTTCCTTTTTGAATGTAGAATGAAAGTCTTGAACCCTAAGCCCTCTAAGGCTCCTTCTATAAATCCAATGAGTTTCATGGACTTGAGACAGGGGCAATGTCATAATCACAGTACACATTCATTATAAAATAACATGGTGTTTTGAAGATTGTTTAACAGTGACTATCTTGTTAATAAATGAAGCTAAAGAATATTATTATATGATGGGCGAAAATGGCCATGAATTCATCTACGCTGCTGCTTAGCTATTCTAAACTTAGCTAGGATTTAGACAGCAGACACACATATTAGTTCCTTGGACAGTTCCTTGGTCCAGAGGCACACATTTTAGAACTCTGTACCATCACTGAAATTGAAATTAAACACATTATTGAATTTCTAAATGGCAGATCCTGATTGAATGGTTCTTCCTATAACCTCCATTTTAAGAAAGGCATCCAGGCCAAACATATTTTGATTTCTCTCCAGGCTTGTATACCTGACTTTCCCAGACTTTCTCTAGTGTCCCCAGGCAACAGACCTTCCCAGTTTTTCCCACCTCTCCCTATTCAGCTTACTTTTGGTTATCTCCTACCATTAGAATGTAAGTTCCTTGAGGACAAGGACTTCCTTTCTGCTTGCCTCTGTATACAACCTAGCACAAAGTAAACCCTTAATAAATCTTTGTTGACTGCTTGTTGACTTGTCAAATTTAGGGACATTTGTAAAGATAAATTCACAAACAGATTAAAAACTTTTCTATATAAACTCCATTTAGAAACCAGTTAATGGTGCAGTTAAAAAGCAAAAGAAATTTAAAACTTTCTTTAATGGAACATGAAAAATTAAAGACATATTTAAAACACCTAATGGTGTGAACGTTGCATATAGGCCAACTTCCAAACAAGAACTTCGAAATAAGTCTTTTTGTAGAGTCAATTCCCAATTATCCAAAGAAAATGGTAGTTAAGGGTGGTTGTGGAACAATCATAATAAATGATGAAAGGAAAGAAGAGCTATTCAATTTTTCTACTGTTTTCTCTGTCAAGGAGAATGGGCTCTAGACTAGAAAGGGGGCTGGACCTAGGATTTCATTGTGATAGGTAACAACTCCCAAGCTGACATTTTGGGAGTTAGGGGGGAGGGAACAGGGTAGTTTTTAGTCTTAGAGTATTGCCTAGAGCACTGAGAAGTTTAGCGACTTGCCCAGACTTCCACAGCTAGTTTGTATTAGAGGTGGGATTGTAATCCAGGTCCTATCTCTTTCTCCACTCTCCCATACTGCCTCTTGTTTAGACTGGAAAAGTAGGGAAAGGAAACAAGCAGGAAGAAAGTAGAATACCCATCTGCCCTTAAATAGTTCATGTTATAAGACCCAGATGAACTATATCAAGTGAAGCTGAAAGAATTAGTTGATGTTGCTGTTTTTGTTGTGGTTGATGTTTTTAATAGTCAAAGAGTGGTAGAGACAAAATCAAATTTACAGAACATTTGGCACGAGAACCAATTAAGTAAGATCTTCCCAAGAGTATTTAAAGATGAAATTTGAAGGCCAAAAAAAGGGGGGGGGGGAGAAATACCTGTGGGTAACTTGTATTCTTAAAAGAGTGACCTGAGGCACTAGGATATTGGGAGATTAAGTGATTTGCCAAGGGTCATGCAGCTGTCTGAGACAGGAGTGGAACCCAAATCCCTTGGACTCTAAAACCAGCCCTCTCTACATTGCACTGATTATAGCTGATTCTCATCAAATTACATGCTGATTTAATTTAGAGGGCAATTAGCACACTCTTTGATTACTATTTCTAAATCCTCATCCTGGGTAAAAGAAGCTGGCACACAAGGGCCAATTGTCTTCCTGGTGACATTTTTTGCTTATGTTTATCATTAGCACTTCATGGCAAGATGACTGTCTTCCATGGATGCATGTTAAAACCAAGTCTAGCAGCTCTGGGATATTTACCTCTCCAAGAAGACTATGTATGCTAGCCTTCTGTTTATGTGCCACTTCATTCCATCTTTTTATTTAATTTATCCATAATAACGAGACTAAATTCTTCCAGAATATCAACTCATGGCTCACTAGGTATCTCAAATATGTCTTAAGTATTTTTCAGTCATGTCCAAATTTCTGTAACCCCATTTGGGAGAAACTAGAATGGTGTGCTATTTCCTTCTCCAGACCATTTTACAGATGAGGAAACTGAGGCAAGCAGGTTAAGTGACTTGCCCAGGGTCACAAAGCTAGTAAATATCTGAGGTCTGATTTGAACTCAGTCTTCCTGATCCCTGGCTCAGTGTCCTATCCACCGCACACCTCAGTTAATATCACTTTGAAAGTGACCCATGGTTAACTATACCCATAGTTAATATCAATGGTGAGTCTAAAAACTAAATTCTTAGCATCCTCATATCCCTTTTCTGCCACCATCACCACTGCTACAGAATGGGAAGAAGGGGGAAAGGAATAAGGATTTACATAACATTTACTATGTACTAGGCACTGTGCTAAGCACTTTACAAATATTGTATTTGATTCTTAAAATTACCTTACAAGGAAAGTGCTGTTATTATCAGCATTTTACAATTGAGGAAACTGAAACCAGCAGAGGTGGTGACTTGCCTAGATTAACACAGCTAGTAAGTGTCTGAAGTCAAATCTGAACTCAGGGCTCCCTGTCCCAATCTCAGAACTCTATCCACTGTATCACCTAGCTACAGATGAGGAAGGGACTTATTTATCTATACTGGATTGAGGGCTATTTTCTACTTTAAAAAATATTCATGGGTTGCCATAGCCAAGGAATTCTTGAGTATAATAGCCAGTCCACTAGAAATGATCCTCTCCTTATTCATCTAGGCTTGGCTTTGGAGAAAACATAATATAACATCAGTTTTATATGTAAAAATTATCTTGCTAGATGCTTCACAGGTTTACATTCTTCTGCTAGATTTTGAGAAACCAGGTTCACATGTACGTCCATATAAAGCATGAAAGTAGGACTTCTACAGAAAGTTATTACCCTAAGATATAAACAGTGGTTTCAGAGACATATAGAAGTGGCAGAGTGGAGAGAATGCTCACCTTGGAGTCAAGAAAATCTGGGTTTGAATCCAACGGTTAAGAAGGATGTCAGAGAAAAAGCCATAGTACTAGGGACAAACCTAGGGAACAGCACCTTATATTTGATGTACACATGAGATACAGAAAAAAGACAAATATGAGGGAGTGTGGTGTAATGAAAAGAGTTAGTAGGAGAGATCCAAGTTTGAATTCTTTCTCTGATCATATCTACGTAACCACAAATCACTCACTTTCCTTCTTCAAGTCTACTTTTTCACCTGTATAAAGGGAGATAATAATACCTGTTATAACCACCTCACAGGGTAGTTGTGAGGGTTAAATCAGATGGTATATTTTTCTTTTTCCTTTCCAAGCATTTTCTGTCAATACATTCTAAGGGAATGAGAGAATAGGCAAATAGAGGAAACCTAAACAATGTACAAGCCAGCTGTGCATCTGGTTTTTAAAAGAAAGCTGGTATACAGGTTGGATGAGGGAGGGCATAGTAAGTGATATTCTCTAATGAGCACTTTTTAATACTAGCAAACTTTTCTCCATTGTGACTTTATATCCTCAACAATATTAACCATAGATAAGAATGTACTATGTGGGTGATAGTCTCCCTCCAACCTCTTAAAAAGTTTTATATTTAACATTTTCAAGGGAAAATAATTATAATTAAAAAAAACACACATAGCACACCATGCCGGAAGCTCTGCTGTGTTTTACAGGAGTTATTTATCTACATTACCATGATTATCCACATCTGTTATTACAATGGTAGTTAATTAGGATGGAAGACATACTGAAATCCTATTTTAAGGAGTGGTGGAAGCTTAGCCAATACATTCCTATGCCCCATTACAAATGAGATAGTACCATGGCTAATTCTCTCTAATAAGAAAATCACCTACTGGGGGCTATCACATTTGGAAAATTCTCAAGGTAACCGATGATTGTGATACCAAAAGAGATAAACAGATGTATAGACAGACAGACAGATGTTAGATGGATAGACAGATAGATAGACAGATGGATCACCTCATACGCTTTGTTAAGTGCAGCATCATTCTTAATTATTCATGGTGATTCTCCATTGAATGTTTTTAAGACTAATGAAGACTTGGGAACATGAAACCTCATCTATTAAATTTTTGCTGAGACTGAGATGAAACCACCAGGGCTGCATGGGTTTCTCTTTCTCTGGTGAGAAAAGTCATGTTTGCATGGAGATCAACAAAGTGAGACCTTGTCAGATCGGAGTAGAAAATCCAATCTGGGCCCTGAACTAGCAGTGGCAAATGTCCCTGAAATGATTTCATTTCCTATCACATCATCACATGTTCCTACTTTTCGGCTTCTCTTCATGTTATCTTTATCATTGTGTCCTGTCTGATAAGCGAATGATTCTTTTGGGTTGTGGTTCTGAGAGCTGATTAGGCTTGACAGTTGGCTCACAGGCATTACTTCCTGAGAGAATTTTGCCTGGGATTTTCATTAAGACTGCCTGTTCTTTACATTGCTGGTGTATTTTATGCTAATTAAAATACCCTCGAAAAGGTGCCTGTGGATGAAGCCATATAATTCTGGCATCCATGTTGTTGGATGCTACAAAAGTCTGCCAAGAAGCCACTGAAGGGCAAAGTATATGATGGAAAAGTCGCATCATCTTGGAATTTGTCTTTTTTTTCTTCTTACTCCCAGTGTCACTCCACATTTATTTATTCATACCCATTCTTATTTAAGCAATAACAGTGGTCAAAGCAATGACCCAGCGATACAAGTTTATACTTGTCCAGAAAGCAATCACATAAGAGATCTCTTCTTTATCTGGTGAATTTGTTCTTTAAATTAAAAATCTACATCCTCTATAAAGTTTTCCTTGACTTCTAATTGGTAACAATCTTTCCCCTCAGATTTTTCACAGCATTCATCATACTCCAAATACTCGAAGGCACTTGAAATGTTTATTACAGTTAACTGTGTTTGTGTCTTATCCCCCTATTCATATAAGTTTCATGAAGGCAAGATAATAGGTTTATAGGCTTTGGGGATATAAAAAAATGAAACAGTCTCTTCTCTCAGGGATTTTACATTCTAATATGACATGAACACAAATAATTATAATACAAGATAGAAAGATATAAGGACAAAGATGAGATCCAAAGTGCGTTAGGAAAACTACAAGAGTGAAAATACATTTTCATTTGGGGATATTAAGGAAGGATGGCACCTAAGCTGAGCCTTAAAAAAGGTAAAGATTCTGAAGGGCTGGGAGAAATACATTCTAGGCATTGGAGCAGAGGAAGAGAGCATATCCTAGTGAATGAAGGAATGGAGGCAATAGGTGGCATGTTGAGTTTGGGGAATAGCTAAAAATTCAGTTTAGCTGAAATGCAGAGGTTATTAAAGTCAGTAATGTGGGGAAAATATAGACATTCATATACATATAGAAAGACAGCGATAGAGAGACAGAGAGAAAGAGAGAGAGGGAGAGAGAGAGAAGGAGAGAGAGAAGGAGGTTAAAGCCAAGTTGAAGAGTTCATATTTTATCTCAGAGATAAGAGTAACTGAAAGTTTTTTAAGTATAAAATAACATGGCCAGATCTAGACCTTAGTTAAGATTATTTTGACAGCCTTGGAAAGGATAGATTGAAGAAGTAAAAGACTATAAAAGCTGTTAAAATTGAAAAGAAATTATAATAACCCAAGGGAGTGGCCATGAGAACTTAACCCTGAGTGGTGGGTGTGTGGACAGAAGGCAAGGGATTCTGTCAATTCAGATATGAAATGAGAGACAGAAAAGGGCCAAAGATAATTCAGTGGTTTTTAACCTGGAACACACAAAATAAACTAGAAGACTCTTCTGGAATTAGCTTCCATATTAAGCCCCAGCTGCTTAGAAAATGTTTAAACTGAACACCATTACCAAACAGCTTCCTTCCACACTGCCCTTTGCACTGGTTTCAATCCTTTCCCACACAGCAAATGCCTGTATCTCTTATTTGCTGGTCTTACCCAAGTCTCAACAAGCCTGATATGAAGTGTTTTGTGCTGGCTACTGCTTTAGTAATTGTTTGACCCTGGTACCACCCATATTGCTGACTCACATGGTATCGAAGCAATACATTGCACAGGAAATTTGGCAGGAAGACCACAGAGGGTTATGAGTGTCTAAAGATGGTCACCCTGGGGATTCTACCATGACAAATCAACTTAGCAATGTTTAGCATTGAACATAAGGAAAGTAAAAAGACAGTGGGAGGTAGGGGGAGGAAATAAAAAAGAAAAAAAACTGAACTTATAAAAATGGGCAATTAACTAGATGTCAATTATGATGCTACTTTCGTTGCTAATTGTACCACTGGGTAGAGAAATAAAGCACTTTTTCTTCCAATCTCTGATGATGTTTTGTACTTCTCCCATGTACTTATTTTCTATTTTCTGTTAAAATAATGATACAAACTTGTGAAAGCTGGGCCTTTAAACCAGAAGGGAAGTAGAACACACAAATAAAGACAGAGTGACAATCATAGATTTAGCTCTGGAAGGCGCCATTGAAGGTACCTAGTTCAACTTCCTTGATTTACAAGTAAGGCAACTGAGGTCCACAGAGATGAGTTGACTTTCCCAGGGACACATAAAGTAGTAAAAACATAATTTGGATTCTGGTTCTGGGATTTAAAATGCACTGTTTGATATACCACACCATGCAGGCTGTTTAAGTATCTAGGAGTATAGAGCTTGACTAATAAGGGCTTCTACCAACTCCTATATTTAGGCTAATTAAGATAATCATTACTAGAGAGTATTCAAAGGCAGTTGCAATGGATTTACTGTACACTGGAGTACCCACTTTCCTTTGTCTCTTTCTGTATAAATTCAACAGTACCTTAGTATCTGGGGGTCACCTAAAACTTGTCAGTCACCTAAGTTGAACCATTAATCTTGTATTTGGCTGTGCATGTAATCTGTATCAGGTTAAACTGGGGGTTCAGCAAAGCCTGTATGTCTTGTACCTTTCTTATGTAACTATGTCCATCTAGTTTGCATATTATACAATTAATTCTGTTGAACTGGGATGAATTTGTGAGGAATCATTTTTCTTGTGGCCACTGTGAAGGAAGTCATGTCTGTCCAACCATGGTGAGCTGGAAGTGAGACCACATAAAATTTGGTTATCTTGGTTCGCCACAGCCTATCCTTAATGTCAAAGAAGGAATGAAGCTTTATGCTCCCTACCATGGAACATTCACTATAGAGATAAGGTGAAATGAACCAAGTCAACTCTGTTTCACAGTCCTCACTCAGTTAACTTGCCCCATATAAATGCTGTCTTTGAATTTCCGTTTTATGAATTTTGCAAATTCATCCCCAGCTTACCCATAGTGTCCATACATGTTGGTGGATAAAGAGGAAGAAGTAATAAAATGCTGCTGACATCAAATATCAGAGAGCTCTCTGAGCATATGAATTTGGAACTTTTGGGTGGCAATAAGGCAGAGCTGTCCAGGAGGGAAAAAGAGTTTGGTTCAGCAGGAGGATGTGTTGACTAGCAAAAGCCAAGTCCAAAGAGGTCAGATAATGCCAGGAGGGTAAGAAGATACTGAGTCACAGAGAACGGGATGTCAAGGATATAAGAATCCAGGTTAGGAGTTGAGGAGTAAAGGATAGGAGGATGTTACACTCTAGGTAAGAGAGCCAAAGAATAGACATGGGGCATCATCTGCAAGTCAAGCAAAGGATTTATGAGAAAGGAGCTACAAAGATACTTGATGCCCAGCATCAGTAATGCTCTCAGGCCACAAACACACACACACACACACACGTGTGTGTACAAGTATGTATGCACACACATGTGTACATGTGTGTATATATGTGCACATATAGATGTGTTTATATACACGTCTAAATATGTGGTGTGTATGTGTAATCCCATGTTGTTGTTGTTGACAAGACAAGGTTAAGTGACCCAGGGTAACACAGCTAGTAAAAGTCTGAGACTGGATTTGAATTCATGAAGATGAGTCTTCCTGATTCCAAGCCCAGTGCTCTATCCACTGTACCATCTAGCTGCCCCAGTACATAGTGTATCACTTGGCTATTATGATATATTACTATATCATATAATATAGTATATTACTTCTCTATTGCCATAAGCTTCCCTCTGATGAAAAGGAACTTTTGGAGAAGTGTATGCATAGAGAAACAATTATAATTTTATAGAATATTGATAATATACAGTATATTATTGCATTTTTTATTTATCTTATTTTTATATTATATATAAGATGAATTATTGGTCTGTCTTAATTTTATGTATATGTACATTTTCTGATCATTAGTCATATGTTTAATAAACCCTGTGAAGATCACTGCATGATTTTTAAAAATATCTGCTCACTTTAATAAAATATATTACTTGACTACAATAATATATTACATAATATAATATATTATTTGGCCATTATTAAATTACTTGACTAGTATATTATAATATGGCCTATTCTATTCAGAATGTTCATCAGAGCCATGAATAAAGATAAAAAACAGCATACTTATTAAACTTGTGGATGGCAGAAAGCAGAGATGTGTATAGAGAAGGACAACCCGGAAAAAATGAGATGTCATGCAAAGAGAAACTCAGAATGTTTTAGTCTGAAGAAAAACATACTTCCATTGCCCTGATGTTTTAGAACCAGAGGGCAAAATAGAGGTTGAAAGAATCCACCGATCACCTCCTGAAAAAGATCCCAAAAAGAAAACTCCTAGGAATATTATAGCCAGGCTCCGGAATTCCCAGATCAAGGAGAAAATATTACAAGCAGTCAGGAAGAAACAATTTGAATATTGTGGAAACACAATCAGGATGACACAGGATCTAGTAGCTTCTACAATGAGGGATGAAAGGGCTTGGAATATGATATTCCGGAGGGCAAAGGAGCTGGGATTAAAACCAAGAATCACCTACCCAGCAAAACTGAGTATCATGTTTCAGGGGAAAATATTGTCATTCAATGGAATAGAGGACTTTCAAGCATTCATGATGAAAAAACCAGAGTTGGATAGAAAATTTGACATTCAGATACAAGAAGCAAGAGAAGCATGAGAAGATAATCAGGGAAAAGAAATCTTAAGGAACTTATCAAAGTTGAACTATTTACATTCTTACATGGAAAAACAATAAGTGCAACTTATGAAACTTTTCTCAGCATGAGAATAGTTGAAGGGAATATATATGTATATGTCTGTACAGGAGGGTATATGGGCATATGAATACATATGTGAGTGTGTGTATATGTGTATGGGTATATATAGACAGAGGGCACAGGACCAACTTAATAGGAAGGGATGATACTTAAAAGGTGAAATTAAGAGGTGAGAGAGGAATATAATGAGAGGAGATGGGGAGAGACAGAATGGGGTAAATTATCTCATATAGAAGAGGCAAGGGAAAACTGTTACAATAGAGGGGAAGAACAGGAAGACAAAAGGGAATAAGTCAACCTTATTCTCATTGAATTTGGCTTACGAAGGGCATGACATACACACTAAATAGGGTATCTCACCCTACAGGAGATTTAGGAGGGAAGGGATGAGAGGAGGGATGATGGAAGGGAGGGCAGGTTGGGGGAGAGGGAAGTTGGAAGCACACACTTTTGAAAAAGGACAGGATCAAAGTAGAAAATAGAACAAGTAGCTTTCAGATAGGATGGAGGGAAATATAGTTAGTCTTTCACAATATATCCACTATGGAAATGTTTCGCATAGCTACACCTGTACAACCTATATTGAATTGCTTATTTTCCCAGTAAGGGTGGGTGACAAGGGAAGAAGGGAAAGAATCTGAAATTCAAAGTTTTAAAATCAAATGTTTAAAAATATATTATTATTATTATTTTACATGTAACTGGGAAATAAGATATACAGGCACTGGGGCATAGAGATCCACCATGCCCTACTGGAAAGTCAGAGGGGGAATGGGGGAAGATATGGGAGAGAGCAGATTGGGAAAGGAGATATTCAGTGGGATTGCTGTTTTGGGGGTGGTGGGTAGGGGAAAAATGGGAAGAAAATTTGTAACTCAAAGTCTAGTGGAAATGAATGATGTAAACTAAAAACAAAAATAAAATTTAATTTAAAAGAAGAAAATGAAAAAAAAAAGAAAGAAAAAAATACTTCCAAGAGACATGGTTGCTACCTTTCCATTAAGCTCAGAGGAACATAGGTTTTTTTCTCAGATATTCTTAAACTGGGGTTTATGAATATGTGTTATTAATATTTTGATAATTGGTTTCCTTCATAATCCTATATATTTTATTCTATGCACTTAAAAACATTACTCTGAGAAGTAGTACAGAGGCTTCACCAAAATGCCAAAGGGGACTATTACACAAAAAAAAGACTAGGAACCCCAGCTAGAGGAAGCTACCTCAGAGGCCACAGAATCCAAACGCCTCATCTTAGAGATGAGAAAACTAAGGATTGTAGAAGTTAAACAATATGTCCAAGGTCACACAGGTAATAAATGTCAAAGGTCAGGTTTGAATCCAGGTCCTCTGGCAACAAAGTCAATGTTCTTGCCTTCCAAAAATAACACATTTAAGAGGGATTTAGTTTATTCTACTTAGTTCCATAGAAGAGAATCAATAGGTTGGCAACAGTAAGAATTCAGATTTTGGCTTAATGTGAGAAAAAAAAATTACTTGACAATGAGAGCTTTCAAAATGGAATGGCTTTGTCTCAAGAAGCATCACTAGCTCCTGATCATGTTTGTTCAATTTAGAGACTTGTTGATGACATAGTTGTGTCGAAGTAAGATTTACGATGGAACCACAATGCTTTCCAAGGCATAGGTCCCTTTTTCAGGGCAAAAATATTTCCATGGCAGCCAACCTTTTGTGAAGAAAAGAGAATTCTCCCCAAGGCTCCTACTAGCTTCTTCAAGATCAGTGGCATTACTACACTGAATATCTTTTAGCACTAGAGACTGAAGTAGTACCTTCCAAGATGGGGAGAATTTATTGGGTTGGACCAAAAAACCTCTAACTCTAAAATTCTATCCCTCTGTCACCTCAGTCTATGGTAGAGACTAGTAAAACCATCCAGTTGGAATGTGGAAGTGAGAGTATGGAGAAGAGGAGAGTTCTAGACATTGCTCTTTCTCGCTAATAATTTTCTCATCAAAAGCAATGAGCCATCCAACAATATCTTGGGAAATACCATTAAACTATACTGTTAAATGATATACATAAAGTCTGCTTAACCAACATCATTTCACAGTAGAATAAAACATGATAAATGAATCCCACCATAACATCACAAATCCTTACTATGTTATTCTTACTCCTTATTTATGACATTATTGCTATATAATTCAGTGTCTAAAGTTTGATAAACACATATTTTGTGGCACCAATGAATAACATTATGTACCATACATCTAAAAATTAATATACCTTGTTCCCATGATACATGTTTTAATTAAGAAAATAGGCAGTTCTGAGGTAAGGCATAAATTTTCTAGTTTCTAGATCCAGAGATAGCCTTACAATGTCTAGAGAATTTGAGGGAGGTTCTAGCACTTTCAGTGGATTCCTTGTGGCAAATTTCTGGGAGAACATGGACAAGAGTCACACTGAATGGTCAGAGCTTGATGGGTTGTGATTTGCATAGTTGTAGATAATGTTCACATTGATAAGATCACAGATCCGTTGAAGTTTGAGGGCACAAGTGACCAGTATTGCATAATTTTCAGCAACTGAGCTGAGTGTCCTCATACAGAAATAAAGGTTAATGTTTCCCTGGCACTTATGAGGAAATAAATTAATACAGCACATACAGGTCAAATGATTTTCATATAAATGGCATTCTGGAAATAAAGAATGGCAGTCTTGATGGTGTTAAAAAAACCTTTTGTTTTCCCCTATATATTCTATCTAGTTCAAGAGAGTGATATGATCCGGAAATATAAGCATTCCAATAAGCCTAGAAAAATGCATCAGTTGATCCAAGAGACAGTCAGACCTTTTAGGCAGCTAGGATGGTCACTTTCCTGGAACAAGTTCAGAGAAGAATAATGATACATTCTGCTTCTAATGGGTTTGAAAGAACAGTCTCTCACAACACTCTGGCACACTCCTGCTTTTAGTTTAGGTGACTGTAGAGGGTATAGAGAAACTAATCAATTTCCAGACTTCAAAAGAGATTCTGGTGGTGTAGTGGGTGAAAACTAATCCTCGCTTATGTTTTATAGACAGACAAAAGCCATACAAGATAATCAGAGCTTGGAACAAGGCTTACATCATTGGACTGGACCCTAATTAAAAATCAGCTATGGAAAAACTTACACACAACTTCTTACTCGCTTTTATTAGACCCCAAATACATCACAAAAAAATGTGACAGATTTTGTGGGTTTTCTTTTTTCCTTTCCTCTTGCTTAAATCACTCAACACCATGTCTGTAAGAGGCTCTGTTTGTACGCAAATGGATTCTCTGCAGATGCCTTTTGAACTAGAAAGTGTCACACATACAGTACATGCACATAGATTGATGAAATAGAAAAGATAATATAGAACAGCATAAATTGAATTACAAGAATCCCTGTGTATTACCACAGAACTCTCTCCTAGATGTAAACAAAAATAATTCCCAACAATGGTTTTATGCCAGCTTAAATGCTGTAAATTTTTTTGCTTTGTCTACTTTTTAAATCTGAGGAAATGATGTTCCTCATTTCAAGTTTTTAATATACTGAGGAAGAAAATTGGACAAGTGACTAAAGATGCCTTGAGCTCTTAAGAGTCTCAACTGTTAAATAATGGAGGAAGTAGACTGGTAATATAAAAGGCACTATGATATTACTATTGCTCCTGCATAACAATTTAATCCAGGGTTTGTCCTCATAGCTTTAAGGATAGTCCTCTTCAGACCTAAAAGAATCCTAAATTCATATCCCAGAACTTCTTTAAAGGGAGCACAGAGCCACCATACTAATTTATATTTGTCAATGCACTCAATGAAATACATGCAGAGGGCCACTGGGCAAGATCTACTTATTCTTACTTGCAAACTGTTGATGCAGTTGGGAAGAGTATAACTAATTGAACCCTGCAGGTGTGAAAGGTATTAAATGTCTAGTTAACATTCAGTAGAATCTTGTTTAAAATGAACCTTGAAAGAGCATTACACACTTTGTGCTGCCATATTTCTCCAATATGTAGGTGCTTCCTTGAGAAGAGAAGCACCAAGGAATAGTTGGTTAACCAAGATGATGAAATCATCTCAATTTAGTACTACAGCTAACAGAGGCATCTCCAACCTGGACCATGAATATGTGCTTCCTTTTATCCCATGTTAAAATAAAATCATCTTCCTGAAGGTTAGGTAACTATATAATTGATAGATAATTAATGTTCGCAGGGCATCAAAGAAGATAGCATTCTTTCCTAGCTCAAGGTGAATGGAGAGATCATAATCAATAAACCTAATCTAGTCACTTTCAAAATATACTACCCAAAATTCCAAAGTTCCTCCCAAATATATACAGAAGTAAGTCTTGTGAATGACTGTGTCTTAATAGATAGTGTTCTCAGGGAATCAAAGAAGATAAATAGGTCTTCTAAGATCAATGTGCATTGAAAGGTTGTGATCAGTAAACCTAATCTAACCACTTTCAAAATACACCAACCAAAATTCAAAACTCATTCCCTCCCCATCCACCCATCCCCATATAAAATACATACTGGATCATAGACACATAATTGGAAGATACCTCTAAGTCCATCTAAATATCATTTACAAATGAAGAATTTGAATCCCAAGGGTAGTTAAGGGACTTGTCTATGATCACACAAGCAGTAAATGACAGAGTTAGGCTTGACCCCAGGTCTTGTGACTACATCTGACATATTTTCCATTGGACCACAATTGTTATGGTTCACATTCAAATATTCTTTTTAGCTGAACTACAATTTCTACTATTATACCATGATCTAGGTTGAATTGTATATTGGGATTATAATAACATAGATCACTTTATTTGTGCTTTCTAGACCTCAGAACCAGTGACAAACAAAATGAATAGTGGTGGGTAGACTGTAGTTAATAATCAAAGGTTCTCTCCTTGTTTCCTCTAGTAGAAGCCAGCTCATAGAGGATGTCCCCAAAGTCTTAGTGCAGTTTTAAGCTATTGAAGCTATCTGCACTTTGTCTTTTTTGTTGAGAGTTACATGTGCACCATAATTACTTTAATACTTGATAGACTGGAAAACACCAGAAACAATTAGCTTTAATATAAACAGCAAGGAGTAAGGGGTTGGGGGGGGGTAGAAAATTACTATTAGAGAAAAGAAAGCAGACAAAGGGGAAGAACATATAGTATTATACTCTTTGAAGTACATAATTTATAACTTTTTCACATATTTGGGACAGATACAACAAACTGACAAAGAATTAGGCTTTAAACAGAAGGAACAGCCTGAATTACTTACAGAAAATTGCATTTATGAAAACTTTAATGACTCCAAACTTCTCCCTAAAATGAAGGCCCATCTTTTTAAAAAATATATCAATATTCTACCAGATGGCTGCAACTCATGGAATGCTATAGTCTCTTACCAATTAATATTGAACATCACTGAAAAGGTCAATGGAAAGGAACATGATGGGTATGAACAGGCTGCAATATATAACAAATAAGGAACTATAAAGAAGACTCATAGGAAAGGATGTCATCAAAGAAATGCAGGATAGAAAAAGAAAATGGGCTGGTTGTGTGGCAAAAACAAGTTCTAATCATTGGATGGAGCACGTCCTTCACTGGTATCCTCATTAAGTCAAATTAACACAAGGAAGGTCCCCAGTACACTGAGTGGATCCTTCTGGTGAACTTATGGAAGACATGGACGAGAGTTGCACAAGATGAACAGACATAAATGCATTATAATCAGTACTACATTGGGGAGCATCTTATTGGTGATCTTAAGGCATCTGTTAGCATCTAGCATACGTTTCTTCCCAGATTATTTCAAGTGTGCATGCTTCAAATCACCACTAAGATTATAAATTCTTTGTGGATAGATATTACGTCATACACTTTTAAAAATATCCCAATCTTAGTTTAGTCCTAGATACATAGTAAATGTTCACTGAACACTTGGTGGCTCAATCATTTTAAAACAAGAGATGTCGAAAGAGGACAGAAGAAGTCAGTCTAGGAAGAAGAAAGACAGTAGAAGGTGGATATATGGAGCTTAAAAGTTAGACAAAAGAAGCAATCATGCTATAAAGATAATCATCAAAATGGAAAAGGGAATTATAATTATGTATTAAAGATGCTACATTGCATGAAATTTTTGCTGGTCAACTGTCTTGAAGGAAAAACAAGCTCCATTTATCTTCTCTACATGGATAACCTTTAAACTGAGACATTAAACAAATTGTTAACCTTATGGCAGAAATGCTTATAGCACAAAAGACCTGTGTTACCTTTGTGGGAGTCAAGGTGGAGGAAGAGATCATATCCATTCATTCAATTCCAATCATTCATTCATTCAATTCAATTCATAAGCATTTTATATTAAGTACATGCTCTATGCTATTCAAATACATTTCTTTTGCTTTGGCTTGAACCCACAGACAAAAATTGAGGAGATCCACTCTACTTAGTAGCCTAACACTTCCCTACTTGAAAGCACTCTGGTTATAAAATACTAAAAAATAACACACACCCCCAAAAGAAAACCCATTTAATAATGACAAATAAGCAATACTGGGCTTCTGACTGGTCTCCCAACCTCAAACTTCTCTGCTCTCCAATTCATACTCCACACACTTGCTAAACTGACATTCCTGAAGTCTGACCATGTCACTCCCCTACTCAATAAACTCCAATGACTTTCTACATCTCTAGGATCAAATATAAGTTCTTAGGTTTAGCTTTTAAAGTCTTTTACAACCTGGCTCCAACCTACCTCTCCAACCTTATTATGCATTATTTCCCTTACTGCACCATAGACCCAGTCAAACTGGCCTTCAGACTGTTCATTATAGCTCATACTCTATCTCCCATCTCTGCTTCTTTGCACTGGCTGCCCCCCATTCCTGGAATGTACTCTCTCCTCATCTCTATCTCTCATAATCTCTTGTTTTCTTCAAAATTCTGCTCAAGCAGTCTTTTCTGTATGAAACCTTTCCTGATCTCCCAGCTGTTAGTGTACTCCATCCCCCCAGATTATCTTGAAATTATACATGTGTCTGTAGCCCCACTGCCTACCATAGTACCTAGAACACAGTAGACACTTAACAAAAGCTTGTTTTTAATAAGTTAATTAGTGTCAGTAATGGCAGTAGTCCATTGGTTCACTGTTCAAAAAAGGTCTATTGTTTATCTTCTGCTACTCAGAACTGCTCAAACACAGTCACACACTTTTGACATCAAACAGCAAACATGTTTTTCTTATGCATCGACTAAGTGCCAGGCACTGTGCTAAGCACTGGGGACACCAAGAAAGACAAAAGCCAGTCCCTTCTCTCAAAGAGCTCACAGTCTAACTGGGGACACAACACACAACAACCATGCAGATGCAAACAAGATATTTACAGAGCAGATTGGAATAATCCATCAAAGGGAGATGTTAGCATTGAGGGGGATGGAAAAGACTTCTTGCAGAAGATGCTATTTTAGCTGAGACTTGAACAAAGCTAAGGAAGTCAGGAGGCAGGGATGATAAAGGAGAGAATTCCAGGCATGAGGGATATCCAATGAAAAGGAACAGATGCAATGGTCATCAGCAAAGGGGGCCTGTGTCAATGGATCAAAATAGTCTGAAGGAGAGTAAGGTGTAAGAAGACTGTCAAGGTAGGAGGGGGCCAGGTTATGAAGGGATTTGAATGCCAAACAGAGCATTATCTATTTGCTCCTATAGACAATAAGGAGACACTGGAATTTACTGAATAGGAGGGTGACATGCTCAGACTTTGGAAAGAATGTTCAGATAGCTGAGAGGAGGATGGACTGGAGTGGGGGAGAGACCCAAAGCAGGGAGACCAATCAGAAAGTGCTGCAATAATCCAAGTGTGAGGTGTGAGAATTGTACCGTGTTAGTGGCACTGCCAGAGGAAAGAAGAGGACATATACCAAAGATGTTGTTAACGGGATCTGGCAACAGCCTGGATATGTCACTAATTCAAGTCTGAAATCCAAAAGATACAATGAATTGACACAAATATATAATACCATGAGCCATTCCCAAAAAAGACAAGGAGTCAAAATATATAAACAAAGAGCTTTCATAAGAACAATTACAAACCAAATAGCATGTGAAAATATAATCCAATTGCTAAGAGTAAGAGAAAAGCAAATAAAAACAACTCTTCAGTTTTGCACCCAACAAAGAAGACCAAAGCCTTGAACGGTATTGACAATGCTGAAAGTGCTGTAAGAGACAGTCATGTTAAGGAACCCTTAATGAAACTGCAGATGGGCTGAATCAATCTGGAATTTAATTGGGAATCATACAACAAAAGTGATTAAACTGTCCATATCATTCCACCTAAAGAGACCCCACTTCTGGGCATATACGCACAAGGAAGTAAAAGCCAGAGATAAAGGTATGATAGCATATCAAAATATTCACAGTAGTAATCTAAAGTAGCAAAGAGCTGGAAACAAAGTGGATGTCCATCAATTAGGGAATGGCTGAAAAACTACAGTATTAAATATATATATACATACGTATATATGCACACATATAATTATGAGGAACATATATAATTTATTATATATGTTATATATACATAATTATGAGGAACAATTACATGACCTGATAAAGAGTAAACCAAGAATATACACAATGATTACAACTATATTATTGAAAAGGATATTAAAAGGAAATCTAACCAAGTCTAACTTGAAAAACCAGTGAAGGTCCCAGAGAAAAGATGATGAAAGATGATATTCTCCCACAAGGGCAGAGAGATGGGGGACCACTAAGACAGAAAACCATCTGAAACGCCAAAGTAATGTCATTGTATCAGATGTTTTTGGTTAATTTTCTTTGGACAATGGTAAGAAACAAACTTATATAATACAGAAAAGACATCAAAAAGAGGATTAGGAAAAAAGCTACAGCAAACAATTAAAATAAAGTATTCTAAGAAAGTCTCTAAAGAAAATCAAGTCCTGCTCTTTGCTGATGAGGTCACATTTCTTAACCATTGACCTCTTTCATGACTACATTCAATCAGCACCTCTTCCTTGACCCATTAGGGATTTACAGAAAAGAACAATGGGAGCTCCCTTTTAGAACCTGTGTACCTTTTTTCAATATAGCATGTTGCTCTAACTTCTGAATCTTAGTGCCTTCCCTCAGATTATTTCCAATTTATTCTGCCTATACACTTGTCTATATATAATTGCTTCATGTTGTCTTTCCCATTAAACTTTGGGGGCAGGTACCAGCTTTTGCTGTTTCTGTTTTTCCATTTCTTTGTATTCTCGTTGCTTAGCATAGTGCCTTGCACATATTAGCTGTTTAAAAAAGGCAAGCTCGCTTGCCTTGTTTTGCTATAGAAGAACTAGATCAGGAAACTTTTCCTCCAATGTCTATCTCACTAGTTACAGTTACAGGAGCTGGGGAAAACTATCCACAGAACACACACACACACACACACACACACACACACACACACACACACACA
>NW_027185694.1:9234896-9256621 GCF_028583685.1 Petaurus breviceps papuanus | reverse complement strand
ACACACACACACACACACACACACACACACACACACACACACACACACACCAAAATCTTAGCTCTGACACTTACTGTGTGACCAAAAGCATCATAAGTCTCCCTTTGCCTCTCTGAGCCTTGAAATTCTCTTCTATATAACCGGGAACAATAATGCTTATATTTCCTGTCTCACAAGGCTGTTGTGAAAGAAGCACTGTGTACAACTCTTGTTTCAGAAGCACTGTGTACAACTCTCCCAAAATTGGAGTACATGAGTTATTATGATTCCTCACATCCAAGCTTCTTGGTGTTACCATACCAGCTACCATATGTCTTTAATTCACTCCTATGAAGTACTGACCCATAATTTTCAAATTAAACACACATAGTCAAAACCCCCAAATCGCAAAGGAATAATACAGCAATGATAAAGACAGATGACAGCAATCAAACACATCAGTTATATAGACAAAATTCCCACTTCTCTCTCTTGATTGTGATGGCAATCTGTTTAAGGAGACCAAAATAAAGAATATTTTCTAGCCTTCACTGATCAAGTCAGACAATCTTATAAATATGTCAGACTTATTATGTGATCAGAATATCATTTACAGCCAAAGGACATGTTTTGTCGAATTCATATCACCTATAATTATCATTTTCCTTAAGCTTTGTCAACATTCCATATTACATTTTTTAAACATCCTACATGGCCACTACCATGCCTGCTCTCACATGTGTCTCCTGAAACTGGAGAGGGTAGTTTCTGACTTCAATATTTTATTGGTTCCTGCTAAAGGCTAACCCTTCTGAGTACTTTGAAAAGACCTGTAAATACTAAATCAATCATTACACTACAGAACAGTAAGAACCCTTGTGAAACAGGAGATCATAGAAAGTCAGGCCTCAATATCTCCTTGGAGATTAGTTTATCTCGTCCTCATCATCATTTTGACAAAGGAAGAAACGGAAGCACAAAGTTGCTCACAGCCACAGGACAGCGCTTGCTTAGGGTCATGTAAGTCAGGATCGGAATTCTCGCTGCCTCTCTCGGGGGGAGGGAGGATGGAATCTGTTTCTAACTGCTCTAGGGAAGATAATTTATGGCTCAGTGCCCTAATAGATGAAAGGTAGAGAATGGATACACGCAGTGAGAGAACACCATATTCCCTGCCAAGGCTACCCTCTAAAGTTAACAAGTCGGGCCCCTTCCCCTACCTTGCCACCACTACCACCAACATCTAATTCTCCATGGAAGAGAAAGAGAAGAAGGTAAAGCAATCTTAATTCAAGTCAAGAATATCCTAACTGTTCTTTGTGTATGTTAGAAGGTTGGGGGCATGAAAAGAAGGCAAGACAGGAAGTACAGAAAAGGAGGGCATCCTGGGAAAAGAACCTTCTCCCACATGGGCTGGAAAAAGCATGCTGGATTATACAAACTCAATTTTAAACTAAACCTGGTGCAGATATTTTGCATTCACAGTTGTATTGTTGTTACCTAAAGCATCAGGACTACGCATTCTAGCCCTCCCACCTATGGTGCCTGTTATAATGCTCTGAAGACAGTAAGAACTCAAGAAAAGTTGTCAACTGACTAATAATGCATCAGAATGGCAAAAAATGAATAACAGGATATTAAAGGGTAGACCAGAGTCTGAAAAAAAACACAAAGATAATCTGATAAATGATTGGAAAATGACAACAAAATCACTGTTCTCTCCCCAGAGAAAAAGGTATCTATCCTTTGTCAAAGTCTTTACATCTCAAAACCGTTACAGTTTTTACCACAAAGGAAGTGTGAATTATGCAAGGAGATAGCATACTTATCAGTCTAATAACACTGTGTATCTCAGGGAGGTTGGTAGGCTTTTTGGTATCTTTCAGTAAAAAAATGTCAACTCCTGTACTTATTTTGAACAATTACAGCAATGCACACAGTTAAAATGCATATGAGTCTAGACTTGTTGTTAAATAGTAATAAGAATAATATATTTAAATCCTTTTTTAGCAAATGCATATTAGAAATTAAAGTCAGAAAGATATCATGTATACTGTGTTTATATAAATGGAGTTTTACATATATCAGGTAATTATACTTTTAAGGTCTCTAATGAAGAAATTTGCATGACTGTAATATGGTATATGACAAAAATATTGTTTTTTATTCTATAAAAGCACATTAGTTTGTTGATAAGTAGATTTTTTTATTTTTACCTATATCTGCATATACAATTATACATGGGTGAAATGTGTAAGAATGTGTTAAGAAATATAATTTAAAAGCATATTTATGTAGCAGGTATATGTATTATGTGTGTATCAATGTGGAGATAAAATGAGGAAAGGACATAATTCTTACAAAAACAAGAACTTTATACCATCTATTAATTCTTCGTAATATATGTTAGAAATAAAAAGAAAATGCAAGGACAAGAGTAAAATGATGAACAGGAAAGGAAAAACATAGGCATTCCTTGTATCCCAAAAGGGTCCCTTGGACGTCTTTCTCTACCTCATCCTCTCATTTTAATTAAGTTGTTTTTCTCCCTAATTAGAAACAAAGGCATCACTTCAAATTTTTTTAAAAGGTCTGTAATTCAGAGCTAAAAGAGTGAGATTATGTTTGTTTGCTTTTTAATGATCTCCCAAGAGTTAATCAGGAGCATTCAAGTCATCAACTTTCCAACTTCCTACTGAAATAAGCTAAACTAGTCGATGTGTATCTACTATAGTTGCTAGGAGTAGTTGAAAAAGAGTTCATTGCAGCCCTATTCTTCTGTTTGGATGGCTCTGTTATGAAAGTCCATTGTTAAAAATCTCCCAGATTTGTTTATATGGCATGTCTCCCCTTAAGATTGTGAAGTCTTCCAGAAAAAGCCTCAGAACTTGGGTGTGTGTGGGGAGGGGGAGTTTGGTTTTGAGTGAGAATAGAATCAGATTTGTCATAGGTCAGAGGATCCAACATTTAGAGCTGGAAAAGACCTAAGAGGTCATCTAATCTAACCCCCTCATTTTACAGATGATGAAATAGAGGTCACAAAAATATTAAATAATTTCCCAAGATCACACAGGCAGCAAAAAAGCTGTCATAATCTGAAACCCAAGTCCTTTGACTCTGAATTTAATATTCTTTGTAGGGTATGACACTACCTTTTTAGTAATTTATTGAATGGCATTGAGGTAAGGTTGTTTTTTGTTAGGAGGTATTTTTCAGAATCTAGGTACTATTAAACTGTTTTCCAGATGATCTAGCCAGGGTTTTAATCTGGCCCAAAATCAGACTTAGTGGTGTCATATTATGCTGAATCATCCTCACAGTATCATTTTGAATTACTAGTTTCAAGTCATTTATTCATTCAGTGCAAATTTATTAAGGGCCAACTATACACCAGGGTCTGTGCTGGTTGCTATGCAATCAGGAACCAAAACTCAATCATCCCTACCCTCAAGGAGGTTACATTCAATTGGAAAGAACAACATGTACACATATAAGTAAAGGTAAATACAAAGTAATTTGGGAAGGGAGGGATTTTAAGAGCTGAAGGTGAAGAGGGAGTGCATTATGGGCATGAGAAACAAAGATGGGAAATAGAATGCTGAGTGGGAGGAACAGAAAGCAGGTCAGTTTTACTTGAAAATAGAGTGAAGGGTAGGGGCAGTGAGGTGCAGCAGTGAATAGAGCACTGGCCCTGGAGTCAGGAGGACCTGAGTTCAAATTCAACCTCAGACACTTAACACTTACTGGCTGTGTGACCTTGGGCAAGTCACTTAACCCCAATTGCCCTGCCTTCCCTTCTCCAAAAAGAAAAAAAAGAAAAGAAAATAGAGTGAAGGGGAATGATATCTAATAAACATCTAAAAGTAGGCTGGAGTTAGATTGTGATTTTAAATGTCAAAAAAAGGCACTTTTACAAATGCTTATCCTAAAAACAATAGGGGGCCAGTAGAGCTCCTCTAGCAAGAGAGTAAAATGATCTAGCCTATACTTTAGCGGGAAAATGGTAGGGGGATTTACCATCATAATTCTTGGTTACACTCCCCACTACTAGACTCTTCCCCTACTCTCTAAATACCCTTAGCACTACTCAGCATGGTTGTGCTAGACCTCCTGTAGACTCACTCCTGGTTTGCCCTCTCCTCATCATGTTTCTCTGAAAATAAGAACCATGATTAAAATAATTTGTACAAATCTTCACATGGAGTAAAGCAGAGTTTTCTTGTTATTTTCTTTCCTTTCAATTTACTTTCACAAATATTTACTAAATTTCACAAATAATTATTTATTAGAAAATTAGAGTTGTTTTGATTTTATTCTTGTTTCTGTAGCATCTATTACTGATCACAGGTATTTCCATTGGAGACTACTGGAAAAGATAGAAATGAGACAATTTATTGGCCACCCTTCCATAATGGAATTCAACCCTTTGATGTGCTTCTCTGTGATGAAAGAATAAACAAGGAGGAACCCTAATTCAATCAACTCAAGAAATATTTATCAATTCCCATTTTGTCCCTTTTAAACACCACAGACATATCTCATCCTTATGTTTTATGCCAAAACAACTGTTTGCTCTAAAATATGCATATAATCATTCAGGTATATTATTCTCATGAATAGCCATCACACATAGCTGAGGTCTGGAGTCTAAGCGTTTGTTGATTCTTGGTCAGAGTTGCTGTGTGAGAAACCAAGCAAAGGTTTTGGACAATTGCTATCCAGGCACATTTGGGTCCATAGTTGGGGGTAGGAGTCAGTGGAACATTCCATCAACTCATATGTCAAACAACCAAATAAAGGATGGTGAACCCTGAATTTCCAATGCCATGACCTCACCTAGGGTGGTTAGAAAAGGGGACTGAGGCATGATAAAAGTGGGGCCAACATTGCTACATTCTATTTCTATTCAGAGCACTTAGCATGATGAAGAAGAGAACTCTTTTCCATCGTCCCAGCTTAGTCTGCCATTTTATAAATCTATACTGTTATTCTTTTTTTTTTATAAGCAATTGGGGTTAAGTAACTTGCTCAAGGTTACACGGCCAGGTGTTTCTGGGTGGGTGCTGAGTGTCTGAGCCCGGGATTCGATCTCCAGGTCATCCTGACACTGGAGCCGGTGCTCTTACTCGCTGAGCCACCTGGCAGCCCCCTATACTGTTACTCTTGATACAATGTAAGCTTCTTGATTTAGATCAGAGATGATTTCACTTTTCTTTGCATCCCCTCCAGTAACTAGCACAATAAGCACTTAATAGATTACTATTGATTGATTGGTCAAAAGAAATGCCTATAAAATGCAGATGAATTAAAATAGCTACAACTGGGAAAATTGTTGAAAAATTACTCATATTCTTATGTCTCAAAAGTCCCCATGGTCTAATAACAATAGTTCAACAACATCTTCATATTATATAGAAGAACTTATCTTTAAATTTACCTGATATATATATATCATTATCATCATTATTGTTATCATTTTTTCTTCAACTTAAAGCAGTATGGTTTAGCTGAGAATAGGTATATTAGACATGAAGTTTCTAAAGAGAGACAGAAAAGAACTCAGAGGTCATCTCATCCTCTACTGACATAGAAAATGACAGATTAATATTATCTGTTTTGTATCGTGTTTATTTGTTTTGTTAAACATTTCTCAATTACATTTTAATTTGGTTTGGGATACTACTTTAGACAACAGACTTCCACAAAGTTGGAAAGCACAAAACAAAGAGGAAAAAAAATTTAGATAACTTTGTTCAACTTTTCTGATCCTCTAAGGTTGTGAAGATCACAGAGAAGAAAAGTCCTCTGGAGGCTCTAAACAGAGGTTGGCAGAAAATGAATGCATATTCTGTAAAGTTTAATAACTTATTAGAGTCCTATTTCACTCAGTCCAGCTCTCACTGATGGCATTGGGAGTTCCATGTGAGGCATGAAGAAGGAATATGGTCCTAAGTCTAAGTGATTACAAAACCATGGAGCAGCTCCCTGACCATTCCTAAATGAGGTAACCAGTAATAAAAATGCCATATTAGTAAACCGAGAAAAATTAAAGTGTTATTATTAAGCTCTGTGACTAACATAGACACCTTAAGGAGAAAAGAAAGTTAGGCCATAGAGAGAAAGTGATGATGCTTGAAATAACCATAACAATGTTAGCAATTAGACATTGCTTTCTACAATCTGCCCATTAGGAAAGGAAAATCTATGAAAGCCCATTGCTCTGTTTCCCTTGAGATACTAAATGCAAAGCAATGAACTCAGGGGGTCACAGCGCAGATAATTAACACTTAAAGCTCATTTTCCATAGTCTACACCCTAAGAACTAACTGTTGATGCAACCTTATCCAGGGCACATGAAATGGGGCCTAAGATTTTAGGATCACAGAACTAGAGCCAGAAGAGACCTCTGAGGTCATTTAATACAGCACCCTCATTTTTCATTTGAAGAAACTGGGTCCAAGGAAGTTGAGTGTAAGTTCAAAGGGGAATTTGAACTCAGGTTTCAAAACCAGAAATAACTCCAAAGTTAAATGCTCTTTTCACTGTACTGTGCTATCTTAGGATCTTCATTCTTGCCATTAAAAGCAAGAGATAATATTGTGTTTCTGTTTTATTTTTTATACAGCTTCCAAGTAGACAGACTATTGAAAAACAGCAACAGCTATGGATAACTAGTGGGTAAGAACGGGTTTGGGAAAAAGTCGTCCTGAATGCTCAAAGAAGCACAGAAACAATACTGATCAGATGATCGATCCAGCTGTATACTGAAGAGAGAATGAAATGATATGCCCATGTCAGGGTCAGAGTTTATATACCAGCTTGAAGGCGAGGCTAGTGGTACAGTAGGGAGAGTGCTAAACCTGGAATCAGCAAGATCTTAGCCTAAATCAGGCCTCAGACACTTACTAATTATGTGATCCTTTAACTCAATTTACCTTAGTTTCCTCATTTGTTAAACAGAGATAATAATAGCACCTATATCCTTGGGCTATTATGAAGATTAAATGAGATAATGTTTGTAAAGTGTTTTATAAACCTTAAAATGTTACATAACTGCTGTTTATCATTGTTATTATTAATATTATTATATTAAACCAGAATTTTTCTTCTAAGATTTGCATTAGTAGACAACGGAAAGTTTACTCCTATAAAAGGAAAAGGTGACTCTGGAATAAGGACAAAAATGTGTGTGTGCATGTGTGTGTGCGTGTGCATGTATGTGTGTGTTTGTGTGTGTGTGTTTTAAGCCATTTGTTAAATATAATATAAAATACTTTAAAGAAAAGTAAGATATGGATCAGAAAATTCTCTGTGGAGCGAAGGTTGGGGGCTTATAATCACTAAATGTTTAGATAATTTAAATTTCATCCAAAGTTAAAATTACATAGTTCTTCTAAAATATCCAAAAGAAAGTCAAAGTGAAAAACCTTTGAATTACAGCCATATAATTACAGTATCAATAATCTCTTGTCTATAGCTCTTGATTCACAGAAGAAGAAAATTAAATGAACTTGAAATTAATGTAACCCATACTTTCTACCCCTGAGATCAACCTTAAAGCATTTCACATGATAACAAGGTAGCCTATTTTTAAAGTTCTGGAGAGAGGAAGATTTCACAACCAATCTGTGCATTAGTCCTGTCACTTTCAATAAAGCTGTCTGTACATTCCAACCTAAGTTCAGCATAGAACTAACCTAAATTTCTCACGCTGAACTTTTAGTGCTTACTTTCTCTTGGTTTCCTCAGTGAATGTGGAGAACTATTGGTCATTATTCTCTTTCAATGTGAATTTCTATTTACTCATGCCTTCTTAAGATTCTAGGTTAATTAATCCCACTATTAGCCTTAGTAAATGACCAGTTTTGGGTTTTTCCTTCAATTCCCTCTAAACTCTCCTTGCCCCTATTGAAAAATAAAGCTCCAAAATGGAAAAGGTGTTCCAACAAAAATTTAACTGATATTGAAATGAAAGTAGTGATAATAATCAATAATAATAGCATTTATATAGTGTATCAAGGTTTGCAAAGGGCTTAACATATGCTATCTCATTTTAAAGGAGGAGTAGCTTTTACTTTAGTATCCTAATTTCATTTTTCTTTTGAAAATTGACCGTGAATCTTCTTTAGCAAAGCTACATAATAATAGCAGAGGATGGAGATGGGAGGGAGGGAGGGAGGAAGAGAGAGACAGAGACAGACAGAGACAGAGAAAGGGAGGGAAGGATCAAGAGGGAGAGCAAAGGAGAAAGAAAATCACTGATGGGCAACTATTTAAGATTGATTCACTAATTTACAGATGGATTCAGTTGGTGAATGGCATTCCCATACAGTATAATAGATCCTTGACGTATTAACATATTATATTTACTTTTTCTGGATTTCAAAGGTACCAAGGATTAAGTCCTTGTCATTCCTCCTAAAGCATATCCAGGATTCATAGTTTGAAGAAAATATGAGCTATTACTTAAAAAAAATAAACCAGCCACATATCTTCACCCTCGACAAGAATATTAAACTAAAGGGGCAGCCAGGTAGCACAGTGAGTAAGAACACCGGCCCCAGAGTCAGGATGACCTGGGATCAAATCCAGGCTCAGACACTTAGCACCCAGCCAGAAACACCTGGCCATATAACCTTGAGCAAGTTACTTAACCCCAATTGCTTAGGGGTGGCCAGGTGGAACAGTGAGTAAGAGCACCGGCCCCAGAGTCAGGATGACCTGGGATAGAATCCGGGCTCTGATACTTAGCACCACACCCAGAAATAACTGGCCGTGTAACCTTGAGCAAGTTACTTAACCCCAATTGCTTTAAAAAAAAAAAAAGAATATTAAACTCAATCAACAAGTATT
This sequence comes from Petaurus breviceps papuanus, assembly GCF_028583685.1. Classification (NCBI taxonomy): domain Eukaryota; kingdom Metazoa; phylum Chordata; class Mammalia; order Diprotodontia; family Petauridae; genus Petaurus; species Petaurus breviceps. Next base: position 9,247,789 of record NW_027185694.1, on the reverse strand, counting down.
TTTTGAGCTTGTTTAGTAGAGCTGCTTTCATTATCTCCATTATGAAGGGTAGAAGTATAAAAATTTAATTAAGCCTTTTGGTATTTCTTTAAAATGAGAAAATGTATTGATTGATATATTATTATGATAATTTCTTGCACAGAGTTCAAAAGCATGAAGAATTATGAGCTGAGTTTCTGAAATTTACTAGGGGACAGTTCTATCCAGTTTTTTCTTGTGCATAGAATAACAGCTTCAGGGAACCTCCTGGTTTGTCAGAAATACTAGTAGCTTGAATACCTGTTTCCACGTTGTCCTCTTTAACCTCTAAAGGACTTAGAGAAGGCAAGAGAATTGAGATGCGTTGGTTGATGTCCCTTCCAAAAAAGTATCTATTAGAAGCATAACAGGTACTTCAAGGGAAACTCAGGTATCAGATATGAGTTTTTCCTCCTCTAGGATGGACTGCAAATCATGTTTCAGTGTAGGTGATTAAGAAGCTGGGGTTTATAAGGACTTTTGTGTCTAAGTGTAAAAACTAGTACAGCATAAAAGAAAAGCTTAGCTTTTGAAAATGGAATTGATGCCAGATTTCTGGGATATGTGTGGATTAGTTGGGTTCCTTGGAGAAGAAGGTATCTACATTATTATTCTTAAAAATAATAAGAATATTATTATATTTTCTCTTTCCTTGATTAGCAAAGTAGCCAGAGACCTTTTCATGCTTGTCACTGAGGCTATGTACTGTGGGGGGACACCAGGGATTATAAGACATGGTTCCCGTCCTCAAGGTTTATTCCCCTGAACAATCCTGTTAGGGGCAAGGGAGCACATACATGTGAAAAAATAACAGTAAAAGGCAGTCGACCATGAGTACTATGTGAATGGTACCAACAACAGATATTCTAAGAGTTCAGAGAGGTTCAAATCCATTACATCATCTTTCTAAAGCTATTGATATAAATGACAGATCCACAGCAATGTTGATTGCTTCCATGTATTTTAAATTTCTCTTTTTATTAATAGCCAACCTAAGTGGCAAAATCTGTGAGGCAAGAATAAGTCAGAAAAAGTTATGAGGACAGGACAAGTTACCATAACATGTCGTAACTAAGCATGGATTCTTCTGAAAAATAACCTGAACTAAACAAAGTTCATTGTCATGTGTAGAGGGAAAGAGAAATAAGCATCTATTAAGTGCCTACTATATTCCAGGTTCTTGGGTAGTGCAAATATATCATTTGATGCTCAATGTTATTCTCTTTTATAGTTTGGCATGAAATAGGGGTTTTATTTTTATTTCATTTTATTTTTTCCCCGCAAAGGAGGATATTATTGTCCTCATTTTTCAGCTGAGGAAGCTGAGACAGAGGTTAAGGGAATTGTCCAAGGTCACAGAGCTAGTGAGTGCATGAGTCAGTATTTGAACTCAGGTCTTCCTGACTCCAGGCCCACCTCTCTGTTCACTATATATCCACTGTGTCTTCTGGCTACCTTTTATGTCACCTAGTTGCCTACTATAAACTTAATAAAGGTCTGTTGACTTGATTTGGCTAAGTGCATAATACTTAACTACTTTTATTGATAGTTCTTGATCCTGTAGTTAGTAAGGGAAAATGTTAAGTAAGAATTAGAAATAAGTCCAAACTCAAGACAAATAAAGCAACAAAGGGGGCAGCTAGGTGGCATAGAGCACTGGCCCTGGAGTCAGGAGGACCTGAGTTCAAATCCGACTTCAGACATTTAACACACACACAGACACAGACAGAGACAAGCTGTGTGACCTTGAGCAAGTCACTAAACCCCAATTGCCCTACCTTCCCCCCTCCAAAACAAAAATAATAAATAAAGCAACAAAGTTCAGGGGTATAAAGGAAGTGGGAGAGAAGGGCACACATCTGTTCCTTTCCTTTAAAAATCTAGATTCTTTAGATTTCACGTATTTCATAACTGCTTATGATTACGGGCAATCTCAGATGCAAAATTTGATACAAAGTTAGGGCCTTTACTTCTGACAATACTTGAAAATTCATTAGTACCCAGTCCAGGAATTAATAATTCCTAGAATGTAGCATAGTGCATAAAGAGAGTCTGTGTTACATTCCCCAACTACCATTACCTTTGTTTCTTCTGATTTCCTATGGCCAATTTCATATTCAAGCAGAAACAAAAGTAATGCCAATATTTTGGCACATCACATTCACAACTCAAAATCACTTTGCAGCAAAAATAAATACTAATGCCTTGATATGTTTTTAAACAGTTATTTCAATACACAAGCCATGACATTTTGGTAAAAAAAAATCATTTGTCTTTGAATCCAGAGTGGATATGGTGGTGCAGCAATAAAAAACTGAATTCAACAAGTAAACTGTCTAGTTTATGAAGTACCTACTATGTACAAGACCCTGCTAAAAGATGTTGTTTATGTTTTTTTAATTACATGCTTACTAACCAGAACTGAATGTTTTCAGTTGTTGTAAAGTTGGTCAGTACTCCGACTCAGTTATAGTTGCCAACAAGTAATTGCATTAAAAGACATACAAAACTATCAAAATATTAAGAAGCCATTGTATCATCTTTACATAGATAATATACATACACATATGTATCTATATATATTTTATATACAAACATTTATAAAATATATACACATATATCTATATCGATATATACATACATACAGATACATAGATATCCCTAATCTCTTCCTGGACTCTAGTCATGCATCATCTGTTGGACATGTATTCTTAGATGTCCCAGAATCTTTTCAAATTCAACACATCTACAGGTGAACTCATTTTCTCATCAAAATCAGTCTTTCCCATCATAAATCAATCTTTCCTCCAAACTTCCCTTTTGGATTAGAAGACCATAAGCTCCCAGTCACCTGGTTCTTAACCTCATAATAATCCCTGCCTTTTCCCCTTCCCTCACCCCTATATCCAAGCACTTGCCAAGCCTTGTGAATTCCTCATCCAAACCTTCTTCAGTATCTGCTCCTGTCACTTCACTCGCATAAACACAATCCTACTTAAGACTCTAATCACCTTAGGGTAGTTTGTACTACTCAAAGAGCATTTTAATTGGCCTCCTCTTCCTCAAATCTCTCTATTCTCCAAGCCATCTTCCACTCATCTAAAACTCAGATTTCATTACATCACCCTCCAAGTGCAAAAATCCAGTGGATGTCCATTGCCTTTAGGATATGGCAGACCTCTTTCAACCAGACCAGGCATTTAAGCATTCTTCCATCTAGCTGCTATCAACCTTTTCAAATGTATTTGAAAGTCTATTTTCTAGCCAAACTGTAATATTAACTATTCCTTAAACTTGATTGTCCAACTCTCTGAATTTGTACAATATGACCCTTGTACCTGAAATAAATGATTTCCCTTCTTCATCCCATTCCCTCAGAATCTTTTTTTCCCTCTTCAAGGCTCAATTCATGTGGCCCCTCCTTTATGAAGCCTTCCTTGATTTCCCCACTTGTTAAATTTTCTTTCCCTCCTCAATTTTCCTAATATCATACTTATCAGAGTTTAGGTTTTATTTTTGTATATATCCTCAACTCCTGGAATAATGCCATTGCATATAGACTGGTGTTTAGTGAAAGTTTTTAACTGAATTTTTATTCAGCTCAGATATTATTAATTTTTTGACATATGTATGTTAAGTTTCTCAAAATAGATTACAAACTCCTTACAGGTAGACTAAACTTCTTTGTATCTCCCAAAATATCTAACACTGCTAGGGATACAGTAAGCTCAATAAAAATTTCCTAAATTAAATTAAACAGGTCAACAAATTCGGGCCTACAGGCCTGGCATTCAGCTATTTATAAACTTCATTAAGATTTTATTAGTCTTATTCTCAGCTTTGAAAACCAAAAAATATTTCATTAAGTTCCTACTCTGATGCCTCATGATAGCATAAAGATTTCCTTGACCTCCTGCAGTTATACCCCCAAAATTCATGCTCTGGAAGTTCTACCAAGCTAGAAAGGCCTTGGTTGAGTATGTGCCTAAGGACAGACCACGAGTTTGTCATTCAAGGAACTTTAGCTAAACTTAGCAACTTAGCTAAATCCAGCTCATTACCAGGAGATTGGTCACCACGTGATTAAATTTTGGCAACAACCATTTATTAAGACAGTGAGAGGTTATGATTTGCAGAGTCTGTGTAGATTAAATATGGAACACAAAATACATTTGGGCATTGTAGGGCATCATGGTAGCAGTAATCATAACCTTAGTGACTAAGGTACTTCCATAGGCAGAGTTAAACAATTTAAGGAATGGAAAATCATTATATACCTTGTCAAGTCACAAAGTAGTTTGGAACATGGTCCATATCTAGATGTTTAGAAATTTTAACAATAGATTATTATGCCTTTCTTGGCAGATACTACAGCTAGAAGAATTTTTACAAACAGTTGGGAAATAGAAACTTCTCAGTGCCCCCAGGAAACTCTCCAAGATGCAAAACAGTTGCCACTTTGAATTAGCCAAAGATCTCCCCACATCAGTGAAATTTACAGGTTCATACCAAAATAATAGCAAATATAATAAATAGCACTGATCCCTTTTCTCTGGAACCAAATGCCTCAAATTCCTAGAATTATCTATGTATGAGAACAACCAAGGATTCATATCTTCCTAACAACTTTCTGTGTTTATATAGGTTCACCTGAATCGTCTCTCAATGAGTCACAATATAACTTAGTCACAGCAACCAGTTCTCAAATAGTTCTGAATAAATGGGAGTTCTTATTAATAATCAAAGAAGAAACCTTTCAAGATTGTCTCAAATGTTACTGAATAAAAAAATATAATCTATCATAGCAGTATGACTTGGCAGAAACTACACGGAGAGTCTAGATATGACAAGTAGAAAATCCATTCTTAAGTTTTAAATGTCTAGTTCCCAGGGAACTTGGTAGCCTACTCTAGTCTGTTCTAATGGCCCAAATACTCAGCATCCTTGACAGTCCTCTTTGGCATACTCAGTCAAATGAATAAATGGAAATAGGCATCACAAAACAGACTTTTAAAATACTAGAGAAATCTTCCATTCTTAGTTTCTTCCCTGAGAGTTTTGTTGTTTTTGTTGCTGTTAATCTTTAATGAGCAAGGCTGTCTTGGGATGAACTCTGTATTCCTATAAGACTTGGTAAGAGTAATCACAATGCATTAAGCTTACATGGGAGGATGTCACAGTATATGAGAAAATATCCAGTTAATAGAAAAAGAAGAGGGGGAAATCCTGATTTTCTCTTCTTTAAATGTGAAATGCCTTTTGAGCGGTACTTTAAGTTCAAGGTAGATGGAATTTCATCATTTTGCCTATAATTCTGCCTTTAGGATTGAATCACCAGTGCTACTATATACCAAGGGGTTACACCTGCACATATCTTTCATTTCCCCTGGCTGAACAGAGTTCACAGAATCACAGAAACACAGAGGTCATCTAATTGCATAGAAGTCAGAGGAAGCTTAATCCTTAACTATAGATTACCAAGCATTTCTTAATTCTTTCCAGAATTTAATGCTTGATCAATAACACTCAAACATCTCCCAAGTAACAGAATATATCCTATTAATCAGAGGTGATTCGTTCTCTCTGGCTTATTCTATGCGAACAGCTCCTGCCAAACACAAAGCTATCAAGGAATCAATTCCAGGATGATCTCTGATGTCAGTATAGGATTACTCTATACTATAGAGTATCTGAATTTTCACTAGAAGGAACCATCCTATTTTCTTAATTTAGAAAGAAGATGACTCAAAGGCAAGACTCTATCACCTTGGGCTGATCTCATCTATTTTGCTGTGTAAATCTAGACAAATGTACACACAATTATCCACCTTATTCCCAAATCTTAAATGAGGATGGTCAAGACAAGACATTTGCAATGGCAACAAACCCCACAGTTAAATTCAAATGTCTGTATGAGTTTGTATTAAGCCCCTAACATTCAAGACACTATGCTAGGTGATTGTTATTGTCACTGAATAGTTTCAGTCATGTATGACTCTATGTGACCCTATTTGGAGTTTTCTTGGCAAAAATACTAGACTGGTTTTCGATTTCCTGCTCCAGCTCATTTTATAGATGAGGAAACTGAGGCAAACAGGGTTGAATGACTTGCTCAGGGTCACACAGCTATGAAGTATCTGAGGTCATATTTAAACTCAGGTCCTCCAGACTCCAGGGCTGGTGTTCTATTCACTGTGCCAAATGACTGCTAAATGCTAGAGATTTTTTTTGGTCTGAATTGCTGGTGTCTTAAAGTAGGGAACTTCCAGTAAGGGAAATTCCAGCCAAGAAATTAGTTCCATGAGTTGCTATTAAAGTTATAGTCTCAAAAAGTTTCATAGAGTCCTTAACCTGGGTGGTTAAAAGTGATTTACCCAGGATCATACAGTCAGTACATTTAAGAGAAAGGATTAGGCCCAGATCTTCCTGACTCATATTACCTCCAGACAGTAGAAATATGAAGAGAGAGAGAGTGAGAGAGAGAGAGAGAGAGAGAGAGAAAGAAGGAACAAAGGAAAGTAAAAAAAAGGAAAGAAAAAAAAAGAAAAGAAAAGAAAAGAAAAGAAAAGAAAAGAAAAGAAAAGAAAAGAAAAGAAAAGAAAAGAAAAGAAAAGAAAAGAAAAGAAAAGAAAAAGCAGATCTTAACCTCAAGGAGTTTACATTCTCCTGGCAGTAGTATGACAGGTACATAGGTAAGTATGATACAAAGTAGGGAGTAAAGGTGGCAAGAAAGGGCAAAATGCCATAGGAAAATCTGAATTATGACACCTTTTATGCCTTCTGTGACTGCTACTTTGTATGGATTCACACGCATCATCCTCCATTAAACTCTCATTAGATATCATCATATCTTTAAAGGTTTTGTCCTAAAATTCCTTGCAGTCTGATCTAATCATAGTCCTTACTCCACTTCTTTCTAAACAAAGAATTTTGTTCCTTAATAAACATGCTACTAGATACTTGCAACATTTATTTTTTATTGTTTAAAAATAAAAAGCTCAAAAATGTGTATTTCTTGCCTCACCATTCCTAGAGTTAGTTTGGAAGGTGCCACTATCACAAGTGTAGCTGGGGATACCATGTTTGACAGATGATATGTATATCTGGGTAGAAACAGATGTGAGACTGGACTGCTCTGAAAGAAAATTGAGGCTGCTGCCCTCTGAAAAGCCAATTAGGAAGTTTAAAATTAAACCAGACACAATGGCCCTAAAACGCTTTCCTTTCTTTGTAAATGATGTGTACAGGGTATCAGCTTCTCTTTGAAGTTTTCTGGCTTTAGCCATTTTGTGTCACAGTTTCAAATTAGTTAAACCTTACTTTGGGGTTCAGGCTTACACAAGCTGGAAACCAACCATCTTCATGTCCATTTAATAAGCCAAAACAACAATGCACCTCTAAAAGAAACATGCCCACCACATTTATGATAATATATTCACATCTGGCTTTCTCTGATGACACTAGAATATGAATAAATAACCAGGCTATTAAAATACATCCCCTACAAGCAGCCCACTGTTCACTGGATAGCTTTTTGGGGAAGGCCAAGAAATCTCTCTATGTTTCAGAAACTTTCAAAAGACCACTGGCAATGCAGTATTGTTTTTATTAGACGAAGTGTTAAAAGAAAAATAGCAAAGCTTACCTTATTGTGTTCATACTTGTATGGGATTTTGAGTGTGTCCATGGCTCTGATCATAGCCTGCATTGCTGTAAATATGTTCTGATACACCAGTTTTGTGAATCCTCTTTTGTCTTCATCGGAATAGCCTGATCCATGGATGATTCTCATCTGCTTAATGAATGTGCTTTTGCCACTCTCTCCTGTACCTGAAAGACAGGCAGTAACAATAACTCATCAAACTAGAGTGCTAAGGCACAGGTCTTCTGGTCTGAAGAAGTCCAATGAGGCTGAAAATTGAGGTATCAGTCTGAGGCCACATTGCATGCATTGTGCACATAGGGCTGCCCAGGCTCACATCCTGCTTCTGACACAGACGGTGACCATGGACGAGAAATGGAATCTTCCAAGGCCATGGGGAACAATCTGAGTCTGCAAATTAGAGTAGTTGCCAATTTGCATTGGAGGAAGGAGTTCCCTACAGCAATGAAACCTTAGATTGGAACCCCTCTCTTAAACAACAAAATAATAACAACAAAACCCCCAAAGGCAACAAAGACTTAAGGACAAATCAAAATTAGGTCAGAGAAGGGAAACCTCTAATGGAGATGGAAATATAACTAAATGGGGCCTTTGAAACCTAATTTAAGGAGAGATTACCTCCCCAAAGCAAGTGTCATCCAAAAATTATACCAAATATTCTCCTTTGGAATAAAGCATCATAAACTTTTTTAGACTAAGTTTTAGTCATGCTTTTAGTTTTTTTTTTTTTTTACAATACAGTAATTTTCAGGTATACCCTCCTCTGACAGTGACCCCTTCATTACAAACAAATGAAACAATTATGCAAAAATAATTGTTCTCTAAACCTGGAATGTCCCCCCCTCCTACTTCTTAGAATCCATTAACTTCTCTTAAAACTCAGTTCCAGTGTATGACCCTCTACATGATTCCATCTGCTGCTAATGCCTCTACCACTAAATCGTTTTATATTTACTTGGCATATGCTTTGTATTTACTTATGCATAAGTTATTTCCTCAGGTAAAGGTTAAACACCTTGAGAACAGGCACTTTCTTTTTCTTTTCTTTTTTCTTTCTTCTTTTTTTTCAGTCTCTGTCTCCCTGAAACCTTTGTACAATGTCTGTCACAGAGTAAGCCCTTAAAAATACTTGCTGACTGACAGAATAAATAATGATTATGTTTGATGTCACAAAATCATAAATGATTGTAGATTTTTGATATTCATTTAGTGATCAGTTAAAGAATTTTTCGCAAAGGATGTACCCTAGTTTGAGTTTCACTAGCTATGCCAACATTCTTCCCTATACTCAGAGACTTGCAGATTATTCCCTATCCAAGAACCACCCCAGCCCACTCCCAGCTGTGGTTTGCTGCTGGCTCTTCCTTGTTTGGTGTTAGGAAGGTCACAAACAGAAGTTCTATCCATGGAAGCACAAAGTCCTCCACTGAGAGTCATGAGAAGGAAAGAAAGAATAGATAAGGAAGTGAAAGATGAGGAGAGGCAGAAGAAGGAAGGTGGGGCAATACAAAGGGGCCAGCAATTGGTCTCAAAGTTGGACCATCCAAAACGCTTCTTTTGTTGACAAATAAAAAGTTCAATGTGCCTCAGTTCCTCATGGCAAAAAAAAATTGGAAACCATTTTTAACCCCATCAATGACGTTTTTAAAGAAACAAAGTGAAAATGACTTTTTCCCCACAAAACAAAAATTTAACAAGTCTTACCATGAAAATTATGAAAATTACTTGAAATAATCTGGGCTATTTAGGCAGATTTTAAAACTTCTGCTAAATTCCTCATCTCAGTCCACTGATGAATCCCTAGGTTCTAAAAGATTGTTCCAGCAGAAATGTGCCAGTTTTACCAAACCAAAAAAGAGGAACATATAAAGAACAAGAAGAAACTTGAGAAAGTAGAGAAGGGGGAGGAAGGTAGTCAGGGCATGCTTCATGGAGGAGGTGGAAACCGAACTGGCTTTTAAAGGAACAAAGAGCCTTGAACAGAAGATGAGTATCTATTTCAGGCACGAGAGATGGTGTGAGCAAAGGCAGATGGATCAAAGGATCATAAGTGCAGAGCCAGAAGGTACCTCCAAAGGCATCTGCTTCCACCCCCTTATATTGCAGAGGAGAAAAATTGAGGCATGTGAAGATCAAATCATGCCTAAAGTCACTCAGGTATTACTAACTACCCACTGGGTATGGGATGGGATTTAAACCCAGTTCATCTACCTTCAGAGGCAATGTTCTTGAATGAAGATTCATTCTTAATTCCTAAGCATCTCACTATTAACTCATTTGGAGAATTTCCTTCTGATATTCTAAATCAGATTATATTTGTTAAAGTTCCTCCACATAGACCTAACTATAGATATGAGAAGATACCTTCATTGCAAAGGTGGGAGACTATGGATATGGAACACTGAATTTCATTTAATTAATTCAATTTATTTTTTCAATATGTTTATTAGTTTTACTGAATGTCTTATTTTTCCCTTATTTTAAAAATTCTTTGCTATAAGGAATGCTCTGGAAGATAAAAGGGGAAGGAGAAAGGAAAAGATACATTGGGGATGGAAGGTGATGTAAAAAGGTATCAATAAAGTTTACTATTTAGAAAAGCATTCATGGGAAGAGGCCCTGGAGGGACTCAGGAATTATTATATGGAACTGAAAACATTGTCCTTCCTGGTCCTCCCACCTCATTCCCTCATAGGGATGGATATTATTAGAGACCTCCTCTCCACACAACCCTCCAGCTTCTCTCTTATTTGTGAAGAAGGCTCCAATTCTACCTTCTGTCACCATGTGTTTGCTGCCTGCCATGACTGTCTACAAAATCAGGCTTCTATCACCACATAATTTGGTCAAGTGAAAGCTGCTGCAACTGAGAGTGAGGAGATGCCACTGCCACCAATACTACTGTGCTGGCCTTTGCACTTACCACAACCCTAACCACAGTTCCTCATAGGTATTGGGGTCTGGAGGCTTCCTCACCACCAGGCACTCTTTAAAACTGGGTGGATGACATTACCATCACCACCACTCTGTGTCACAACCTAAACCAGGTCAGGAAAATTAAAAACCACTGAGAAAAGTGGAGGTGGCACCACCATTTTGATCTTGTCTGTAGCCCTTACTGGCATTGCTCCCCTTATACCACATTTCATTTCCCATCTCCCTTCTCATTGGCTGTCCTTTGTGTGTGGACATCCTACTATACATACATATGTATACACACACACACATATACATATATATTATAATATAATAATTATAAATACACATATACCTCTATAAACAATAGCTATTCTAAAACCATTCAGCTTTTCCTACTTAGAGTGTTAACATTTAACTCTTTTGGTTTGGCTATGGATTTCATCAAAGAAAGTCCTTTGGTATCTGGTGCTTCATGCAATCAGGAAAATGTCATCCTGAAACAGTAATTGGCCCTCTTCACCACCTATAAAGAAGCCATCTTCCATTTGGATTCTGAGCATGACATCCTTTATGACAGTTACAAATACAATTAGCAATTATATGCTTGGTGTAAATAATCATTGAGCATTATCTATTCCCTCCCTTTTTGGGGAGATAAACTCTAATCAAATCGCCAAACAAAAAACTTTTATAGAATCTGTCTCTAGATTGGTTTTCAAAGTTATAGAAGCTCTTAGTTGCTTAGTTTGCTTTCTTAATTTTATTTTTTTAACTTTTAACTTTCCTCAAGATTTAATGAACAACAAAACACCTTTGTTTCCCCAAACAATATGAAGAAATGAAAATACCTATTGAGATATTAAACAGAGGAGGGAACAAAAAGTGCAGGATCACTCTATGACCCCTCTTCTCTTAACTGGTATTTCTTCTCTTCACCCCCCTCAAATTTTAAAGAAGGGGTGGAGAGGGGAAGATAGGAAAGGGGTGAGGGCGAACCAAAAGTTATGACCATAGCATTTGTCCTCATTTCAGTTTTATTTTTGGGATGGTTGGATTTTATTACTATCTTTATAAACAATAAGTAATCACTCAAATAACTATTAAGAGTTTTCAGAGAGGTCCCTTTAAGTTATTACAGATGTTTCAACAAAGTACTCTTGCACAAAAAAGGAAAATGAAAGATGGCTGCAAGTTTGTTACTTTCCCTTTGCTATATTCGACTATTACATTTTTTTTCTATTGCCACTCCTCTGGGAATTTCTGAGTGCCTCGAAAAAAATTATTCAACCAGACAACATGAACATGACCATCTCCATTTTGCATGTTGATCTAACTATATACTGATAGAGTTAGAGGTAGACAATATATAAAATTATGCTTTAATTTCATAATTCCAACACAATTTGGAAAAAAAATGGAAGAACATAAAGATTTTTTCTGTAATTCTAGTTTCAACTTCCACATATCTTATGAGATGCTACAGTCAAGACAAGTATTTTTAAAATGTTGAGGAACTGAGATATAGAAATAAGCCTATAAAATGGGCTGTTCTTCATATTACTGAGATTCAGTTTACGAAAACTAAGAAAAAAGCATTTTCACTTCCCCTATTCCATTTGAATGCTGTACTTGGAATCAGCAAAGATCTGGGTTTGAATCCTGCCTGCAGTACTTATTAGCTGTGTGACCATGGGTAAGTCATCTAACTTCTCTGAGTCTCAGCTTCTTCATCTATAAAATTGGGATAACAATGGGATTCTCATGAAGTTAAAAAAAAGAAGATAATGTATGTAAGGTGCTGTGCAAACCTTGAAACACTATATAAAAATCAGCTGTTGTTACTGTACTTGTTATAGCCCCTTTCTTCCCTTTAAACATATGTAGGAGGACATTCAAATTGTCTTCCTTAAACAGTTTCTGGGGGTTTGGTGTTCTTCAACATTATTTGAAGAATCAATTAGCAAATTGAAATCATAGTAAAATTCTGTCACAAGAAGAACCAAAGTGATTCTAATAGACTGTCACCAATGGTGTGGTAAAAGAAGGGGAACTGGATGATTACCCTCCTCCCAGTATTATTTGAGCAATGTTTGAGTGCCATGTCATTCAACAAAATAATAGGAATAGACAAAATGGAGTTTTTCTTGGTTCCTGTTACATTTAAATCATATTAATTGGGATATGAAATCAAGGATGAGGAGAAGGGATAGGGGATAAAAGGGAGAAAGGACCAGGAAAATAAGTATAGGAAGGAAGGAAGGAAGGAAGGAAGGAAGGAAGGAAGGAAGGAAGG
>NW_027185694.1:9096925-9234886 GCF_028583685.1 Petaurus breviceps papuanus | reverse complement strand
GAAGGAAGGAAGGAAGGAAGGAAGGAAGGAAGGAAGGAAGGAAGGAATTAGTGGCTTTTGATCTTCCTGACCTGGTTTAGGTGGTGACACAGACTGGTGGTGATGGTAATGTCATCCACCCAAACAAACAAGTCTTACAGAGATTGAATATGCTGTGCCCTCTTCCTGTTCATGAATATGTGTGTCTAGTTACTGGAGGACTGAGGACTGGAATGGAAAGACCTGCCTGCAACACACACTGGTACTAGGTCAATGAACAAATCAGTACCTAAGGAGATTCTGTACGTCTATAAACATTAGTGAAGGGAGTTCCCACACAAATAATATCACAAGTCCAGAACAAAATAAACAAAATCTTCTGTTGGTATGTGCCTACATTCCCTTTGCTTAATGAGAGATGTTAGTGGAGAATTCTGCCCATCCTCTTCTCCATCTCCTGACTTCCTTCACGTCTCAGCTAAAATCCCATCTTCTGGCAATAAGCTTTTCTTGATCTCCCTCATGTTAGTGCTTTCCCTCTAACATTATCTCCAGTTCATCCTGTATATATTGTCTAGGTATGCAGTTATTTGTAGGTTTTCTCTCTCATTAGCCTGTAAGCTCCTTGAGAGTAGGGACTATGTTTGTCTTTCTTTGTAAGCCCAGTGCTTACCTCAAATATTTTTCAAATAATTTGAGTGAGAGGGGCAACCATCCAATTGTAAAAAAAAAAAAAAAACCTAGACAGGATCTAACTTTCAAGAATCTGGGCATCTAAAAAAAAGCAACTCTTTGCATGGCTTGTGTGACTTGTCTAAAATTTTAAGAAATTTTGAAAAGATGTTCTCTGTCGATTGTCTAGACTAGAAATAATAATGGAGAAAGGGGATTAAATATAAAAGTATGTTAAAGTGTTTTCAGAGAGCTGATTGTTAAACATTTTCTAGCACAGCCCTGCATGCACTATCCATTTGCATTGTCCCCCTAAGGTATGTGTACATAAGAGTCAGCTCTATGGTTTGTCCAAGTTCCTATGCATCAGAGTTTGAACAATAATTTCATCCACTTAGTTTTTCATCCGAGGATTGTTCAGACCAAGGCATCTCAGAAAAATCTAAAAAGGTACTGGAGTTTGATACAAGCAGCACAATGTCATCTATAGTCAAGAACATGTAGAGGACCTCACCCTCTAAGGAACTCTTCTTCCATTTAGACTCTGTGCTAGAAAACTTGAGAGTAAAACCTTCAGGAAAACTTGTAGTTATAGAGCATCTATCATAATCTGGGCCCTAAAAAGAGAACAAATATGTGTATACATGATGGTAGGATTATGGTAATTTAAAGATCTTCCTTGCCCCTTAATAAGCCTAAGGGCATTTGAAGACCTTCCCCCCCTTATAAGATTTTTCCTGCTGCCTAATAGGTTAGATGTCATCACATGGAACCTGTGGTAGGAGGAATTTGCTGAAGGGTGGAGTACAGCTCACAGGAAGGTGGGAGTCTGAGCAGTTAAGACAGTGGGAAAGAGAAGATGGAAGGCAAGCTGCCAGCTAGGCTTGTAAGTGTTGGTTTGTGGGAAGGCTAAAAGGATGGTGTGGCATTCTGTGGTATTATGTTGTATTAACTTCTTTGCTGCTATGATGGATTCAGCTTTCTGGTTTTGGGATTCAGTTTTCCAGTGTCTGAATAAATGTTCTGGGGGTGGCTAGGTGGCACAGTGAATAGAGCACCAACCAGCCCTGGAGTCAGGAGGACCTGAGTTCAAATCCAGCATCAGACACTTAATACTTACTAGCCATGTGACCTTGGGCACTTAATCCCAATTACCCTGCCCTCCCCCTTCCAAAAAGCAAAACAGATAGATAGATGAATGTATGAATAAGTAAAGAAATGTTTTGCTTCTGTCTTATATATGGAGAGTCTATTATATTTTGTGCTTGAGAACTATACCAGCATATTTACAGGGGCCATCAGCACTGTGAATATTCTGTTGGCATTACAGATAATCAGCTAAAGAGTGGCTATCAATCATTTGTTTCATTTATGTCAATCCAATTGAATTGTTGTTTGTATCAGTGAATCAAAAATGTCAAGCAAGCAAAAAAATTCAGTTCCCTTATATGTTAACCAACGTTTTCTAGCATGGAGACAAACTTTACAAAGTTTTTAAGTTAAGTTTTATGCATTTCTTTCCCATATCTGCTGAACAGTACAGTTTTCTCATTTCATTTTTACAATCTCTTCATGATGACTGTCGATAACAGTTTGGCTATTTTTTATTAGCTTAGGTTTTAAAAAATATTAATTGATGGGTTATTACATATCCTACAAGAAAAAGATGAAGGGAATGGAAGGGAGAAATAACAGCAAAGATTTTAGAGTGCTGTAGGGCAGTTAAAATAAAGGAACTGTGATACAAAGTTTAGCATAGGTCAACGTAGGCTCTACTTTCTTTAGCCATGGATGCAGGTAGCAGTAAATTTGTCACAGCAAAGTAAATGACTCACAGAATCTTCAATACTCAATCTCACTTGAACTAGATCTTCTGACTGTAAAATTATATAACTCTGAGAACTTCCTTATGTGTCACTCTATATAATTTACTACTTCAGCATGTAGACTAATCTTATCTTCAAGGCTAAAGCATAATATCCTTGAGGGTGAGGATCAATCCTATCTTAGGTTTCTATGCTTAATTCAATACCAAAAACATAAAAGGTAGTCCATGGAAACTTGCCAATTGATCATCAAGTAAGTGTAAGCCAGTTACTAAAGAATAAAGGAATCCACAGGTATTTTTATTTCATTTTCCAGGTATCCCCTTACATTCTTAAAAGCAGGAGCAAATTCAGTTTAACAAATAGTTCAATATTTTAAGTTTGAAGGCAGGGGTCTGCTAGTTTAACATTTTTTCCTACTATTTAACATGGCTTTGACTATATTGAACATTTCCCCCATCAAACCTGAATTTTGTTGAAGTCAAATAAAGAACAAAAAGATGAGGCTTGGAGCGTGTATGGATTCTCAGACCTGTTACAAAAATTTTGCAGCCAGTCAGCAGTCTGAGGTCTTTGGTAAGTTTCTGACTAACATAGTATATGTAATGCAATGTAAAGTAACATAACATAACATAACATATCAATTTATATTTTGGTGCTATGTGAGCTGGATATCATCTGTGCCTTCAATGATCTTGTTTTTGATTTCACTGTTTTCTTCACTGAGGAAAATGAAAGCAATTTACTGTCTCCAAAGTAAAAACGATGTTTAATGTAAAACACAGTATTTATTATGCAAGTGTATTTACAGCTAGAGGCAGAGTGTAAAAAGTGGACAAAGCATTTTAATAGCTCAGAATTTTTGAAAGAACAAAGTGTATGACTTGAACCCAAGACTTACCGATCCAGATGTGCACAGAGGTTATCCCACATATCTAGATTTGTTCTCCCTCCTCCACCTTTGCCATTTAAACTCTCTAGCTCCCTTCAGGGATCAAATCATGTGCTACCTCCCAGGAAAACACTTGCTCCCATGTTATTAATACCTCCTCTCCTCCAAGGATTTTGCATATACTTTGATGTTTCTTAAACTCACTTGTGTACATATTTTATCTCCCTAGTAAAATGTATGCTCCTTGTGGGCAAGTGTTTAGTTCATACCTTTTTTTGTTTGCTTTTAATCCCTGACACCTAGCACAGTGCCTTGGTACACTAGACATTTAATAAATACTTGAACTGTTTTTTAATAGGTGTATGAAAAATGCCAAGCAAGCAAAAGAATTCAAGTCACTTTTATTTGCTAATCAATATTTTTTACCATGGAGACAAATATGTTCAACTTAGGAAACTGGTAAGTTAAGTTCAATGTATCCCTATCCCTATTGAACAGTACAATTTTCTCATTTCATTTTTACAATCTGTTCATGATGAATACAAGACATTATTTAGCACTTTATGAAAGCAGCGGTTCCTATGTCAGATAAAACCAATTATGTTTCCTCAGCTGCCATACAAAGTTTAATGAGACTTCCATTATGCTTTATCCCCCAAAGAAAGAAAATAGAACTTTCCACTAGTAGCACACTTTGTGGATCGGGTTATGTCTAATCTCTCAAAGCAAAGGGCAATGAAAGGCACCAATAACTTTAGTGCCACAAAGGGAATATTAAACTAATGTTTCCCATGCTTTTGATAAAATGAAATAGATCAAACTAATTTACATAAAATAGAGAAAGAAACACACCTCGTTTTCAAAGTTGCACATTTCTGCCATAAAATTGTCTAATAACTTTAAAAGGCAAAGCAAACACACACTCGGGGAAAGTCCCATAAAAACTAATGCTTCCTTTTAGGCAGATTTCTTTGGAAAGCAAGGCAAATAACTTTCCCCAGGGAAATCATATGTATCTTCAAGTTCTGAGGTGTAACCCCTCTGCCTTCTCTAATTCAACCCTAATTGAAGCACCTAGTAATAATGCTACACAATAATCACTTCATCAGAAGAGAAACTGTATCTAAAGCATATAAATGCTTTAGAAAGAGACTGGCTTCTTTGTTTTTCTCTTCTACTCTTCCTCCCAGGACAAAGCAGTAAAATCTATAGCAACCTCCTTATCCAAGGCAACATGATGTAATGAAAAAAAGGAACTGGGCTGGGATGCAGAAGACCCAGGTTATAATCTTGAGACATAATCACTTTTTGACTCTGATTTTGGGAAAGTCACTCAATTTCCCAGTGCCTTTCTTTCTTCATCTGTAAAATGGAGACAATGATGCATGCCCTATCTACTTGAAGGAGTTGTTGTAAGAATCAGATGAGAAAATGTATATGAAAACTCTTTGAAAACTTGAAAATGCTACACAAACATAGGTTATTATTGTCCACCTTTCCATTAGAACAAAATATCAGGTTGAAAAATGAAACTAGTTTGGGGGCTTTATCATTTGATGCTATTACATTACTGTGAAGAATTTTGATGTTATTAATATCTCTAATTTCCAGAAGGAAAAAAATCATCCCAAGACACAATCATAGAAGTATCAAGCAGTAATAGACCTCAAAAGCTAGTTTAGTTTTCAAGTCCCCTGGAAGTATTGCAACAAATTGCATGTCAGATTAAAAATAGATTTGGAACAAAACCTAACAGGATTATAAATCAAGTATTGAACTTTAAGCCTATTAAGTTTATTCCACTGGACAAAGATGGCAAAATTATAGCATGAAATCTTAGCAACTCCAAAGCCCAAGTCCAGGACTATTTCTAGTTTTCCCATAAATATCACCTGTATAAAGCACAGTAGGAAATTTTAATCAGGAATTTTGTTCCCTACTCCAATAAACCTTTAAAGAATCAATAAAATTTATACAAAAGTTCACAGATCACATGGTTCCAATATTCTATTTGCTTTTCTTTTTTCTCTTAGCATTCTCCTCTCTCTGCATTATCTTACAAAAAGAGTTGCCATTCTGTGTTTGAGACATCACAGTATGCAACCATGGATATAACTCTGATGCCACCATTTTGGCATCCAAATTGCCATATTGGGTCAAATGGAAAGAACTAGGTTTTGACATGGCATACAAAGACCAACTGAAAGAATTACAGGTTTTTAGACTGGAGAAGACTAAGGGTGAACAAATAGCTGTCATCAGTATTTGAAGGGCTATCATATGAAAAAGGAACTGTATTATAAACGCAGTTAGGTGCCACCGTGAGTCAAATCTTGAACCTAGAATCAGGTCTGATTTCAAATCTTACTTTAGACACTTAATTGTCTGTGTAATCTCGGGTAAGTAATTTTAACTTGTCTGCCTCAGTTTACTCATGTGTAAAATAGGAATCATAGTACCACGTGTCTCACAGCATTGTTGTGAGGATCAAAAAGAGAAAATACTTCTAAAATACTTTGCAAACCTTGAAGTACAATGCTAGCTATTATTATTATTATTATTATTATTATTATTGGATTTGTTTTATCCTTAAAGGGCAAAAGTAGATGACACAGAAGTTAAAGAGAGGCAGTTTTAGTTCATACAAGAAAATAACTTTCTAAAAGTTACAGCTCAACAAGAGTAGAACAGATTGCTGCTGGAGATACTAACTTCTACATCACATAAGGTATTCAAGCAAAGGCTCGATGACCACTTGACAGTGATACTCCAGATGGAATTCATCCTTCGTTTCAGGCTACTTTTACATAAAGGGGTCTTAACTTAAGAGTTTGTTTTGAGAAAATTCGTTTTTCACTTCAGTATTCATATTTCAATACAGTTAGTTTCCTTTGTAATCCTTTGTATTTTATAATATGGATTTTTAAAATTACTCTGAAAGGAGAGGCCCATAGGCTTTCCCAGACTGCCAAAAGTGTTTGTGACATGAAATGAGGCTCCAAACCCTTGCCCTAGAGTGCTCTCCGAGGTTTTTTCCAACTCTCATATGGGATTGATTCTAACAAGATGAAATATATCCAAAGAATTGGTAGGTTAAAAAAAAACTAAAAACAATCATTCTTTTCTCCCTCATACCTTAAACTATATCTATAGAAGTCAAGTTTGTATTATTTGACCAAACATATGATGGGGCTTTCTTTCTCCACCCCACCCCCTCCACATTTTCTAGCATGTTTCCAAATGGAATGGACTGAGCAAGTCAATAGTCTCTATTGAGAGATTTTTATTACCTCAGCTCAAGTAGTTAAGACAATTATCTCTAGTTCTGTCTCCATTTCTGATTTCAGGACATTTCTATTAATATTTCTATCTTGCCCAAAACTACTCTAAAATTCTGTACCCTGTCCTTGCCTTGCTTTCCATTATATCTAGACTTCAACCTGTTCTCTCTCAGATCTAACTGGTGAGACTAGGTATAAATTCCTCTAGCAAACAGTATTAGGCTGAGTTAGGAAAAAATGTAACAGCACTTTAAAAAGGTCTAACACTAATTTTCCTGTTACTTTCTTATTTCCCATATAAATTTCAAGTGTGAGAATGATATTTTTTAAATCATGTCATAAGCAAGTAGATACTTAATATTAATTTTTTGTCCTGAGTCTTTTAAAAGGAATTTATGAAGAATTTGTTGCATGTGTACCAGAGGCACAGAAAGATGTACATAAAACAGAAGAAACTATTTCTGCCCTCTAACAAACCACCTTTTTTATACCCAAGGATCCTCTGTACAAGCTATTACTGAATCCACTTCTCTAACAGATGAGTCAGAAAAGGATTTTGTTTAAAAACTTTAATCCTGATCTTACTCCTAGTAAGAAAACTCTCCTTCAGTCAGTTTGATTCATAGCCCTAAGTTCCTCAGTATGCCATCAGTAAAGCAGGGATAATGCCTCCACTTCCATCATAGGCAGGGTTTGGAAGCTAGTGGAACAATGTTTGTAGAGCAGTTTCAGGAGAAAAGGGCCTGTGATTTCCTCAGCTCTCTCTCCACCAATACAGACCACTATAACTGACCTCAATACAAATGCATAGAATGTATGCTGTGCATCAGTCCATTCCCTCTGAACACATATAACTTTAGTAGACAAGTCTTTAGAGCATATAAAAACCATAGAGACCTAACCTTGGGCAGAGAGAGAGAGGTGAAGTGGTTTACCCAGGGCACACTGCTTCTATTAGAGGCAGAAAATGAATCTAGGTCTTCCTCACTGGAAGTCCAAAACCCTTCACACGATAAAATGCTGCCTCTATACCTTTAATTTAATGTAGCAGAAATTACACAAGATCAAGAATGAGAAAACATTGATTCTTCTCCTTCCTAGCCATGAGACTTGAGCAAGTTATTTAACAAGTATCAGCTTCCTTTTCTGTAAAATGAGAACAATATCTATATTTTTTTTTGCTTTTTGGAGGGCAATTGGGGGTTAAGTGACTGTGTCTGAGGCCAGATTTGAACTCAGGTCCTCCTGACTCCAGGGCCAGTGCTCTATTCACTGTGCCACCTAGCCACCCCAACAATGTCTGTCTTGCCTATCTCACTGGATAAATGTAAATATCATATGAAATAATATGTGGTAAAGCACTTCACAAATTAAAATACATAATTCAAATGTATACTTGTAATAAAGTACTTTAATTCAAATAATAATGGTAGTGGTAACAATAATAAATCTCTAAATTTTAAAAGAATGGGAAACTTTTTATACTTTAAATTTTCAACCCACAATATTTTATCATTTCAGGTAGTTCTAAGTGAATTTATGAATGAAAATATCACCTACATTTCAAATTCAAATTTTAGATCACACACAAAAATTACATACTGAAAAATACAGTGGGTAGAAAATTTACAATTGTATTTTCTAAAAGTCCTTTTAAGGTCTTGTTATTAACCAAGAAATGCAACCACAGGATAAAAATTGGCTTCTATTCGATTCCTTAAAAGGTAGCTACAAATCAAATCAAGAAGCAGAAAAAGTCAACAAAGATGGATCCAAAATGCCATTTTTCACATTTGACAAGAGATTATTTTATCCCTGCCCATGAGTCTTTGATAACTAAAACAATATGTTGTCAATATCAAGAGAAGCTCAAACAAACAGAAAAAAATATGCTCCTCAAAGCTGTTTTCCCTTGTCATGGGATAGTTTACCTAAAATTCTCCAAATGTTAGCTGAAGATGGCATTGTGTTAATTACATCAAGCCCTGTAATATTCTAGGACCCCCTCAATGCGATCTTCAGTCACTCAAAAGAGATTGACCTAGCAAATCACAAAGGAAAAACAAAATGGATAAAGAATGCACCTTGTTCATATAATAGCATCCTGTAGATAGGGTAGCCACTCAGTTCATTGGTTGCATATATCTTATATAGGAACTGAGAGAGACCATAAAGATGAATCAATAATTGAATATAAAGAGAGAAGTTAATTGTACTGGAGAAACTGAACATACTTTCAAAGATTCTAGTAGTTCCTTGACACACCAAAAAACAATTTTTAATATTATTTTTCCCAGTGATGTCATAGGACTGCAGATCATAGAATATTACCATTTTAAAAGAATCAAAATTGTGGTTAACGAAAAAGGTAACTGCAAGATCCATGGGAGTGGGGGAGGGGGGTGTTGGATAAATAACCTCCGGCATAATACATCCACAATGATTCTGGCATAAAAGTCATATTTAAAAAACAACAACAACAACAAACCTGATAATAGTTTCTTCACTGAGAATTCTCCCTATAATTGAAATTACAGGTCCAGTAAAAAGGGGGAAAAATTAAGGTTTTGCTATTTCAATAGATATGTGATCACATTGATTTGGCTGATTTCTCCATTGATGGGGAATATTGAACACTGAGGCAGAATTCAAATTCAGATCTTCAAGACTAGTGGTGTCATGGGAGCAAGTTACTTAATTACTCTCAGCTTTGGTGTCCTCATCCATAAAATGGACATAATAACAACATTGAAGAATTATAATGTAAATTATACACGTAGAGTGATTTGCAAACCTTAAAGAGCCATATTTAAGTGTAACTTTTACATTGTTACCATCATTATTATTATTATTAATCCTTTGGAGACTATATAACATGTGCAACCATGACTTGCAGCCATACTGTACCACTGAAAGAATATTTTATGTAAACTATGCCAGGAAAATACATAAATGGCAAAGAAAGTGAACCAATTGTGGATCAAGAGCAGAGGAAGAAGATGGACAACTCAAGTATCATAACAATACCCTTGGAATATTAAAAGTCTTGGAGAAAAGCCTACGAAGTTTGAGCAGCTGATTTGTAAAGACTCTATGGGAGGAGATGGACAGAAATCACACAGGATGAGCAGGTATGGATGGTTGTAATCTTCTCAGGTAAAGCTAGTATGGTAGCATAGCAGGTAGAGAATTGGACTTGGAATGAGGGCAGATTGCAATTTAAATTCTGCCTCAGTCATTGATCATCTGACCCTGGACAGGTCACTTACCCTTTCTTAGCCTTAGTGTCCTTCTCTGTAAAATGGACATAATAACAGTACCTAACTCACAATATTGTGAGGATCACATGAGAGAGAATGCATGAAGCACTTTGCTAGCTATTATTATTAGAGGTTGTTGTTGTTGTTATTGAGTCATTTCAGTTGAATCCAGCTCTTTATGATCCCATTTGGGGTTTTCTTGGCAAAAATACTGGAGTGACTTGTCAATGAACACGTAAGAACATTAATATCCTAGCATATTACTAATTCTCTGCTGGCTTGATATTTCCTTCTCCAGTTCACTTCACAGATGAGGAAACTGAGGGTTAAAGAAAGATGAGACAAATTCCCCAGGATCATACAGTTACTAAGTATCTGAAGGCAGATTTGAACTCAGGAAGATGAGTCCTCCTGACTCTAGGACTGATATTCTAACACTGCATCACCTAGCTACACTATAATTAGAGGGAGCAGTTACTAATGTCATGAGAAGCTAAATCTTTGTGGTAGATGGCGGAGTAGAAGCAGGACCTCTGTGGAGCTCTGGCTTCCACCTTCCCCAATCCATGTAAAAGGGGACTCTAAACAAACTTTGGAGCTGCAGAACCCACAAAATGACATAGAGAAGCTAACCTCCCTCTGAGGACGGCCCAGGAGACCGGCAGGAATCGGCCAGCGCAGTGCTCTGGGAGCAGAGCCCAGGCCCGAGCATGACTCAGAGGCTTTAGCCCCAGGGCGAGCCTTACCAGCCGCTGGCCAGAAGGACTCCAGATCAGCAGCAGCTGTGGCCATTTCCAGAATTATCAACACATAAATGCAAAGGACAAAGTGAGAGGTCAGTGCAGTCTGGACTTTGGGACCCAGTAAGTGGTAGTGCGTGGCTTTTGCCCCCCGGGGCGAGAAGCCGCTGAGACACCAGCACTGCAGCTCCTGGTCTGCAGAGTGTAGGGGGACCAAGCACCAGTCTGAGGAGTAATCGCTCTTGTATTAACCTTCTTGGATCTGGATTGCAGTCTAGAGTGGAGGTCCTGGGGTGTGTGTCCAGCTTGCCAGAGTGTGGGGAGACCTCAGAGAGGGCACCCATCTAATACCTCTGGCAGCTGAGAAAACTCCAGCGTTTGGGACGAAAACTCCCCTGTCTGGTGGCAGAGTCCTACTGTGGCAAAAAGCCCAGGGGTCAAGTGACTGAGGGGCGACATGAACAGGCAAAGGAAACAAAGCAAAGAGAAGAACACAACATTAGACTCCTATTTTGGGAACAAAAAGGAGCAAAGCATGGAACAGGAGGAAGACAGTGAAGTCAGCACTCCTGCACCAAAAGCTTCAAAGGAAAATATAAGCTGGTTACAGGTCATAGAGGACCTTAAGAAGCAGATAAGAGAAGGGGAGGAAAAACTGGGAAGAGAAATGAGAACGATGCAAGAAAATAACGAAATGCGAGTCAACAGCCTGACTGAGGAAAATAATACCTTAAAAAATAGACTAAATCAAATGGCAAAAGAGGCTCAAAAAGGCAATGAGGAGAGAAATGCCTTAAAAAGCAGAATTTGCCAGATGGAAAAAGAATCTCAAAAGCTCAATGAGGAGAATCATTCCCTCAGATTTAGAATGGAACAAAGGGAAGCTAGTGATTTTATGAGAAATCAAGATGCTGTTAAACAGATCCAAACAAATGAAAGAATAGAAGGCAATGTGAAATATCTCATGGGGAAAACCACTGACCTGGAAAATAGATCCAGGAGAGATAATTTAAAAATTACTGGACTACCTGAAAGCCATGATCAAAGAAAGAACCAAGAAATCATCCTCCAATAATTCTCAAGGAAAATTGCCCTGATGTTTTAGAACCTGAAGGCAAAATAGAGGTTGAAAGAATCCACCAATCACCTCCTGAAAAAGATCCCAAAAAGAAAACTCCTAGGAATATTATATCCAGTTTCCAGAATTCCCAGATTAAGGAGAGAATATTATAAGCAGCCAAGAAGAAACAATTTGAATATTATGGAAACAAGATTAGGATAACCCAGGATCTGGCAGCTTCTACACTGAGGGACTGAAGGGCCTGGAATATGATATTTCAGAGGGCAGAGTAGCTGGGATTAAAACCAAGAGTCACCTGCCCAGCAAAACTGAGTATCATGTTTCAGGGGGAAATATAGCCATTCAGTGGAATAGAGGACTTTCAAGCATTCTTAATGAAAAAACCAGAGTTGAAGAAAATATGACATTCAGATACAACAAGCAAGAGAAGCTTGAGAAGGTAAGCATGGAAAATGAATCATAAGGAACTTATCAAAGTTGAACTATTAACATTCCAACATGGAAAAACAATAATTGTAACTGATGAAACTTTTCACAGTATGAAAATAGTTGAAGGAAATATAAATATAAATATATATATGTCTATATCGGAGGGTATATGGGTGTATGAATACATAAATGAATGTGTGTATATATGTTTAGAGGTATACATAGAGGGCTCAGGACCAAGTTAATAAGAAGGGATGATGCTTAAAAGGTAAAATTAAGAGGTGAGAGGAATACAATGAGAGGAGATGGGGAGAGACAGAATGGGGTAAACTATCTCATATAGAAGAGGCAAGGGAAAATGGTTACAATGGAGGGGAAGAATAGGAAGGCAAAAGGAAATGGGTCAAACTTATTCTCACTGAATTTGACTCAGGGAGGGAATGACATACACACTGAATAGGGTATCTCACCCTACAGGAGAGTAGGGGGAAGGGGATGAGAGGGGGGATGCTGGAAGGGAGGGCAGGGTGGGGGGGGGGGGAGGGATGTTAGAAGCACTCACTTTTGAAAAGGGATGGGATCAAAGTAGAGAACAGAACAAGTGGGTGATGGGATAGAGGGAGGAAAATATAGTCAGTCTTTTACAATATATCTACTATGTTAATGTTTTGCATTAGCTACACATGTACAACCTATACTGAACTGCTTATCTTCCCAGTAAGGGTGGGGGACAAGGGAGGATGGGAATGAATCTGGAATTCAAAGTTTTAAGATCAAATGTTCAAAATTATATATATATATATATACATATATTATTATTATTAATACTCTTTAACAATCTTAATAAGATATACAGGCACTGGGTCATAGAGATCTACCATGCCCTACTGGAAAAGTCTTAGGGGGTATGGGAGAAGACATGGGAGAGAGCAGATTGGAGGAGGGGATATCCTGTGGGACTGTTATTCTGGGGCAGTGGGTAGGGGAAAAACGGGGAGAAAATTTATAACTCAAAATCTGGTGGAAATGAATGAATCAGAAGTTAATAAAGCATTTGAAAAATGGAAAAATAAATAAAGCATTTTAAAAATGAAAAAAAGATAAATTTCTGTGGTACTGTGCAATGCACAACATGGACAAACAAATTTCTCAGCAAGTCAAGAAATGCTTTTGCTATTATTTACTATTTGCTAAAACATTAGAAAGGCGATGACTGAAGTCGTCTCTCTTTCAAGGTTAATCTGTCAGGACTTTTTTTTCTGCTGTTACTCTTTATAGTGAGCTGCCTAAAAATAATTATCTTTTGAAAGAGACTGATAGGGGAGCAGTAAGGGAATTGAACTGCTATTGCAAGAGAACAAGTAATGTTCTAATTAACCCTTCAAAGAAGCAGTGGGCTACATACATAATGCAGGAAGTGTCACTCTAACAAATAAAGATAAGGGGAAAAGTTAGGCATGTTTTGTGTTTGGTCAGAATGAGAGCACAGAATCATACTTGCTGAAAGATCATGCTATGGAGAGAAGGGGTGGCTGATTTTACTTTCTATGTTTGGCAGCTGATCTAAAAGGACATTAGAAGTTCTATTATCCATGAAACACCTGAAGATCTGAAGACCAGGTCATCTGCACGTCAGGCTTTAGATAGCTAAATATAAAAGCCAAATTGGATACAAGTCAAATTTTCCAAAAGCAAAGAGTGAGATTATATATGCCTGTGTGTATGTATGCATACACACATACATATATACATACAAACACAATACATATAGCACACACATACACACATATAACAGGTGGCACAGTGGATAGAGTGCCTGACCTGGAGTCAGGAAGAATCATCTTTCTAGTCCAAATCTGGCATCAGATTCTTACTAGCTGTGTGGCCCTGGACAAGTCATTTAACCCACTTTGCCTCAGTTTCCTCATCTGTAAAATGACCCAGAAAAGGAAATGGCAAACCACTCCAGAACCTTTGCCAAGAAAACCCCAAATGGGGTCATGAAGAGTCAGACATGACTGAAAAATGACGGAAAAAATGAAGACACACACATTTGTATACACAAACTCTTTACCACTTCAAAGCAAAAATGATGCCTATGAACATTCAAATCCTAGCATATTACTAATTCTCTGCTGAAGATTTTTACCACCAGCATGTTCCCTTAAACTTAACCATTCTCAAATCATTTGGCTCTCACTTCCCAAAAAGAGCAAACTTTAAGCTTCAGACCACCAGTAAGAGTGAAACTCTTACCACTTACGAAAAGACAAGAAAGTCTTTTTTATGGCTGTTGTTAAATATATAGAGCACTTAGAAGACAGGGAAATAGAAAGGCCCTTACTCTTTAAGGGCTGACTTGCACAGAAGAGAGCTTATTAATTCACAAATAATAGCTGCTGTTTAACATAGAAAAAGGAAAACCTATCTGGAGGTATCAAATAATGGCATGAACAATTTCTTCAGCATGTTAAATGTCAGTGTGTAACTTATTTTTCAATTTAAACTCCGTCCTTCCAATTTGTTTTGCTTAACCTCCATATATTCCCACCACATTGAAAGGTCTGACAACCAGCAACAAGAATATTTAGGTGCCCCCATCAAATCTCTTCCTTCTCCTCCTCCCTCTTCCTTCCCAACTACTTCAGACACACTCTAATGGTTAAATTGAGACATCAGTCTGAATAAAATTTTAATAGAAAAGATTCTTTTTTACACACTCTTCAGGTAAGTGATGCCTGAAAACACTGCTTTCTAATATAACAAACGGAATGTTGCATAATTATAATGACTAAGTTTGGCCTCTGAGAAGAAATGAGAAAATGTAACTCCCTCCTTTCTTTGCAGGAGTGGGAGACTCTTGTCAGTCAACTAGCACTTATTATTACTATGTTCTAAGCACCGTGCTAGGTGCTAAGGACACATAAAAAAGGTAAAAGATAGTCTTACTAGTCTAATGGAACTCAAGTATGCAGACATTGTGCAAATACTTTCAGATTCAGTTTTTGTATTGGTTAGTTTTGTTGAAGGGCTCTCCTCCTTCCCCCCACCTCTCTTTTGGATTCTTTGTTACAAGGGATAGCTCACTGGGTAGAATAGTGGAAAGGAATATGCTGTATTCAGAAATTATATAAAAATGATATCAATACAAATTTAAAATCTAAAAGAAAAGAAAATATTGCTTTCTTTCTGAAAAGAGGATACACTCTTTCCATTGAAGAATGCTACCTAGAAATTTATAACTATGGGGAGGAAGGCCGGGGGTGGGGAGTAAAGCTCCAGTTTTAGTACTAAATTTGTTCCTGTAAAAGAAGGAACTGTACAAGGCCATATTGATGCTTTTTTTATTTTTGGCCTGCTTGCACATGTTATGATTTCCTACCACTTAACTGATAAAAAGGAACTGAAATCAATTACCCTTTTAATTTAGGGCCAGCCTCTTGCCTTGCTCAATGGCCCATGGAATTGGTCCAAGGAAAGAGGAAAAAGAAGAGGGGGACACCCAATCTAACACCAAAACCTGTCAAGAGTTCTCAAATTCTTTGCTTCATCTGAGATACTGTGACCCAAAGAATGTAGTGGACCCAAAAAAGGGACTAGCACAGCATTGGCCCTAGGGATTCTTCCTCAACTGATCTGAGTACATATACCCTCCTACAGTGATGTGAACAAACGTCCCATGCTTGTAAAAGGATGTTGGTTGGCAAAGGAGATTTTGGCAGAAAGAGGAGATGATAGCAATTGTGTTTATGGGCAAGCTTTTCCCAAAAAAAGCTCCACATTCAATGGGAAGGGGGGAAATGACTATGCAACAGCATCTAATGAAAGTTGTGCATCATGCAGGCTATATAAAGACTTGAACTAATAAAGAAAATAATTGAGAAGCAAAGGGTGCAATGCATATCATTATAACAAATAACAACAAGAAGATGGAAACAATGAATCATTATGCTTTGCAAAGTCAAGTAACATCCCCAGTTACAGAATTAAATCCTGGCAGGAGGTTAAACTATCATTATTATAGAATCAGACACTCAATGGCATGTAGATTTTATAGCTTGGGACCCTGACTGTTTACTAACCTTACAATGGCACCAGAAATATTAATTTGTACTGCCTTCTCTTCTATTTCATAGAATCATAGAGCTAGAACTGGAAGGAACCTTAGAGTCCATCTAATCCAACCTCCTCATTTCACAGATGGGGAAACTGATATCCAAAGGGGTTAACTAATTGACCAAAGTCACAGAGGCAGCAAGACACAAGACCAGGATTTGAACAAGTGGAGTCCTATGATTCAATTCCATTGCCCTTTCAAGTACATCAAGCTATATTCCAAAACATATCTCTTACCCAGCTATAAATTCAAAATCATCCATTAGCCTAAATAATGTTATTAATATTATCTTACCATGCCACATTAGATGAGACTGATAATATGACCAAAATTAATAAGTACAAGGTCTGATACTCTCAGTAAGTTACTTTTCCCAAAAAAGGGTCATCCTTGGTCATGCTTCAACATTAAAAGGTGTTTACTGAGGATCTGTAATAAGTGCCTATGGGGAACATGAATATGGAACTTTGTAGAGTGTCCCATTATCCAAAATGCCAAAGCAGTACTTGACTTAGGGAAAGGAAACAGTACTGCATCATCTTGACATTTGGCCATGTTGTTATGCATTCTCTCTCTCTTCTTCAGATCACTGTCCATTGGCTTGTTACCAAGAGGTTAAAGCACACAGTGTTCACAAAAGCCTATCTGTGGCCCATTTCGGACCATGAGTTTGAGGTTTGGAGCACCTACTCAGAACTCTAATCACCACTGTGGGGAAGGTGAGTTAAGAGACCCTCCAAAGACTTCTCCTAGATAGAAGAAAATATATACCTTATATCAAAAAATTCACTATCAATCAGTTATCAAAAGTGGAATGGGTTGTCTCAAGAGGAGGTGGGTTCCCTCTCCTTTAAATCTGGAGATCTTGTAGCAGACGCAGGATAATCACTGATGGGTAATGTTACCGTGGATAAGGCTTGAAGTAAATGGGTAGAGAGAGGTCCCTCATAGTTGTCATAGAATCAGAATTTAAACACTGGGAGGGAACCTCAAGGACAGATTCAAATTGTGTAACTCTGTGACTTGAAAGAGAGAAAGGCTTTTAATGAGAAGAGAAAAAGTAATTGTATTTTATGGAGAGAGAAGATCATAAGCAGAGGTACAAAGGCAGGAAAACACATGAGATGGTTGGGGAACAGCAAGCAGCTAGGTGCAGTTGGAGTCTAAGTCTAAGTGAAATAATGTAGTGGGAAATAAATCTAAACAGGCAGATTCACAGACCTTTAAACTTAGTAGCCTTCTTCTCCATTATCTCTTCCATGTAGCTATCAAAATAATATTCCTAACTGTTACTTTCTTGCCTCAAATACTTTCAATAACTCTGAAGTGCCTCCAGAATAAAATCCAAACTGCTCACACAAGCATCTAATATAATCTACCTCCCTGGCCTTATTTCACATTATTATTTCAGCTTCATAAATGCTAGTCAAACTGGTTTTCTAGTTGTGTGCAGAATTCTTACTACATCTCCCTTCTCTTTACTGATACACCAGCAGTCATGCCCCATTCCTGGAATAATACTCCATCCTCATCTCTGCCTATCAGAATCCTTGTCTCTTTTCAAAGCTCAGTCATGGTTCTACTTCCTCTGTGAATCTATCACTCCCAGCTCTTTATGTTTTCTCCCTGCTCAAATTA
The DNA here is from genome assembly GCF_028583685.1 of Petaurus breviceps papuanus. Lineage (NCBI taxonomy): Eukaryota > Metazoa > Chordata > Mammalia > Diprotodontia > Petauridae > Petaurus > Petaurus breviceps. Next base: position 9,216,971 of record NW_027185694.1, on the reverse strand, counting down.
CAAGAATTGCAGATCACTCATATCTCCTTTCCCCAGGTAAGCTGTAACCTCCTTGAAGGCAGAGATTGTTTAGATTTTTGCATCTGAATGTCTGGGATCTTGTATGGGGCCTCACACCCAGTGGCTACTTACTAAATCTTTGTTGAATTATGATGCTAAACTTAGAATAGAAGGTCTCTGTGAGTGTTCTTTGTACTTGACTCCCCAGTGCCTAGCACAAAGAGAAATCAAGAGGAGATGTCTATTGGTGGACCAAGTAGCTGAATAAAGCAAACTGGAATTGAGAAAGGATGGAACTGGAAATTCAGATTTGGAAGTAATATGCACATAGCTGAAAATGAAAACTTGTGAATGGAGCCATATCTGCCTTCATGAAGCTAAATATACCTGTAAGGCAATGAACAAATGAGGACAGGCATTCCCCCCAGCCCTGACTGCTGACCATGATTTAAAGGTCGACATCTGTGGCATCAGTAGATAATGGGAGCCAGACAGGTGGAGAAAATAAAGATTCCACTGAGAGTTGGAATTATGGCTGTGACCTTGGCTGTCACTAGCAACACAGCAGTACACTTCCACTTGTCTGATTCTCAAGCACATTGCCATCTCCATTTCTTCCCTCCTTGTCCCAGAATGCAAAGAGAAGAGAGTATGGCAGCTGTATGAACTGCTAGCTGCTGAAGCAGAATGCAAATCTCCAAGAGGAGTTGCTGAGAGCATCCCTTTACTGTAAAGGTGTTATGGGACCACATTTTGGGTGTTCCTCTTCCTTGACTAATTTCATCGTGGTAAATTTCTGAATTGTGAACCTTCTCTGTGGAGTGGGTTATTTTTGCACCTGAATGTGAGCAAGCTGGCAGCAGCCCAATCTCCCTTCACCAAGTGAAAGCTTCGTAGAGATGACAGTGATGTACGTAGTAGGCACCATTCTGAGCTGCTCCATTTCAATGTTTAGTGAGAAGAAAGACATATACTCTTCCTCAGTCACAAGACTCTCACAGTTAGAAGGATGGTGAGCTCTTTCTAGCAAGTACAGAGTCAGACCGCGCAAGATGGGGCGAGTGATCCGTGGACAGAGGAAGGGTGCCAGCTCCGTCTTCCGTGCCCACGTGAAGCACAGGAAAGGGGCCGCCAAGCTTCGGGCTGTCGACTTTGCCGAGAGGCATGGCTACATTAAGGTATTGTAAAGGACATAATCCATGATCCAGGCCGAGGGGTTCCTCTTGCAAAAGTAGCTTTTCAGGATCCTTACCGATTTAAAAAGGGGACAGAGTTGTTCATTGCTGCGGAAGGCATCCACACTGGCCAGTTTATGTACTGTGGTAAGAAAGCTCAGCTCAACATTGGCAATGTCCTCCCAGTTGGTACTATGCCTGAAGGGACCATAGTGTGTTGTCTTGAAGAAAAGCCTGGGGACCAGGGTAAGGTTGCCTGGGCATCCGGAAACTATGCCACAGTGATTTCCCACAATCCTGAAACCAAGAAAACACGAGTGAAGCTACCTTCAGGCTCTAAGAAAGTGATCTCCTCTGCTAACAGAGCTATGGTTAGTGTTGCTGGAGGAGGTCGTATTGATAAACCCATCCTTAAGGCAGGTCGTGCCTATCACAAATACAAGGCCAAGAGAAACTGCTGGCCTCATGTCCAGGGTGTGGCCATGAATCCTGTGGAACATCCCTTTGGAGGAGGTAATCACCAGCACATTGGAAAACCATCCACCATTTGAAGAGATGCCCCAGCTGGAAGAAAGGTCGGTCTCATCGCTGCCCGGCGTACTGGTCAACTCCAGGGTACCAAGACTGTACAGGAGAAGGAGAACTAAAGTACAGAATCCTGACAATAAAAATTATTTTGGAAAAAAAAAGAAGGATGGTGAGAAAAAACATCAGAGTATTGTGACGAGGAGGCCTTAGGTTCAGGAGACTTGAGTTCAAATCTAGACACCAACAATGGGCAAGTCATTCAATTCAATTCAACCAATGTTTTAAGTGCCTCTGATTGTGCAAAGGGCTGTGTCAGGCACCAGGGACCAAGACACACATTCCAGGACCTTCTATTCTACTGGAATAGGGATGGTGGGGAGACATATGCAAAGATCATTACGAGTAATTCCCTATTGAAGACATTCCTTCTACCATTCCAAATGTTTTCTCATTCATGTTATTAATTGTGAACTCATCCCCAAGATCAGGCAAAGAATGCAAATCAGTGTAGTAAAATGAGAAGGACAGATTCTGTAGTCAGAACCTGGGTTCAAACGTACCTCTGATACCTACCACCTGTGTGACCATGGGTAAATTAATCTCTCTGGTCTACAGTTTCCTTAACTATAAAATGATAGGATTGGACTAGATGGTCTCTGAGTTTTAGATATATGATCCAATGATCTCTGAAAAGCAAACAAGCTCTCAAATTAAATGCTGCCTTGAAGATGGATTATCTTGTAGCTGTATATAGAAGATCTGCCATAACAGACCTTCTGCATACTCCTAAGACTTCAGCTATCACCTTGATGTAGACTACTCTCAATTCTCTAGCCCCAACCTTCTTCTTGAGCTCCTGTCCACATTTCCAAGAGTCTGATGGGCAGCTCCAGCATCCAGGAGAATGTCACTAAACTCAACAAGCTAAAAATCACAGTAATCATATCTCTATGACATCAATACAACTAGTTCTCTCCTCCTGCCTTTACTATTTTTGTTAAATGTCAAAAACCTTGTAGTGACATTATTCAAAACCTTAAACTAGTCTTGTGCTTCCTACTAAACTGGAAGTTCCTTGAGGACAGATACTTTCTTGTTCATTTTTATACCTCCAGGGTCTTGAAAATAAAGGCACTTGAAAAAAATTGTTGAATTATAGTAAAAAAAAAAAAAAGCCACAAAGTGATTTCCCCCACATTGTAGAAAAGATCAGAAAGTGAATAGGAATGACTCACATTTGTATAGTGTTACAAAGGTTTACAGAGGATATTCCTCACAATCCTGTGAGTAGTAAAGATGCTATTATGCCCATTTTTTAGATGAAGGAACATTGAGTGTCAGACAGGTAAAGTGAATTGCTCAACTAAAGTCATATAATTAGTAAGCAGAAGCTAGATTCAAACCCAGGTCTTAAATTAAAGAATTACTGCTCTTTCCATGATTCCGTAAGTACTTTTTCTATAATAAAGTGAAGGCAGATTTTTAAAAAATTTAAATCCCACCCTGTATTTTTCACCATTGGGTTCTGCTTACTCCCTCTGGGTTTGTTTATCTGGATATTTTTATATATGAAATCTAGGTCAAGGTGCCCTCCAAATGTTCCTCATGTGGCTTTTCTTGAAAGCTCAAAATGAGCCTTAAATTTGTTAAGAGGAAAAAAAAATGTTCACACTATGGAGTAAGCATTTTAAGTAGTGTTTAATTACCTAGGTTAGGTAAGCTGCATACGTAGGAAATAAAATGGAAACTGGATCCCTTTAGGAAAAAAAATGGTTGCCCTAGGTAATCCATAGATGATCTAATTAAAATTTTGCTCACAATCCAACAACAAAGTTCATAATAAACTGTGAAATAGAAACAAAAGAAAATACATTTAAAAAGATCCATAACCTAGGAGTCGTGCTGAATTTCTCACTATCCTTCAACTCACCCTCCCCCATATCCAAGCTGTTACCATGACTATTGATTTCATTTTTCCAGCATCTCTCAAATATGCCCCCTTCTCACCTGATACTGCCACTATTCTAATGCAGGCCCTTATCTCATCTGGATTACAGAAATAGCCTGCTGGTGGGTCTGCCTGCATAAGTCTCTCCCCATTCCAATCCATTCACAGTCAGCCATTACAGTGATAAACGCGTAACCAATCATATCACTTGCTCTCCCCCCAACACACACACACACACACACACACACAATAAACTCCAGTGACACCCTACTGCTTCCATGAGCAAATATAAAATGATATGTTTAGCATTCAAAGCCCCTCCTAACCTAGCTCCATCCCACCTTTCCAATCTTCTTATACCTTACTCCACAATACATACTCTTAGATCCAGTGACACTGGCCCCCTGGCTGTTCCGTCTTTGGGCCCCTGGCATTTTAAGGACTGTCCTTTGCCACTTTGTGTTTCCTAAGCACCCTTCATGGCACCTGGCACATAGCAGGTGCTTTAAAAATGTTTATTGATTGATTATTAACTGAATTGAAAGATAAGCAAAAGCCTGACACTAATTGGAGATAACATTGCTTGAGAGTAACACTCTCCTTCAAAAATTGTCATCATTTCGGTAGTAGTCATATCTGAACTGTATCAACAGTGCAAAATACTTAACCTGAAACAAGAAGACTAGATCTTTAAATAAAACAGAAAAGCTAGCAAACTTACAGATTTTCTTTAAAAAAAATTAGAAGAACTCAGGTAAAGGAAAAGTTGCTTTCTAATCAATACAAAGGAGATGATCAGCTAAGAAAGTGGAAGAATCCAACAGATGAACCATGTACAGAGTGCAACAACAATGTCACAGTGGATAGAGTGTTGGGCTTGGAGTCTGGAAGATCCAGGTTCAAATCCTGCCTCCAATGTTAGCTGTGTAAACCTGGGCAATTTATGTAATCTCTGTCTGCCTTTATTTCTTCATCTGTACAATGCAGATAATAATAGTACCTCACAGGTTCATTATGAGGATCAAGCAATATAACATAAGCAAAGTGCTTTGCAAACATAGATAAATTATGTATAAAGTTAATATATTATAAAATATATAAATGATAATATAAATCTATTATATATGTATATCATACATAAATAATAATAAATATAAATACTCCATATGAATGCTAGCCATGATAATGATGATGACGATGACTATCCTGCTGCCCAGAATTACACTAAAGGAGATGAAAACAGTAAAAACTAAATAAAATCACAAAACCTTTTATAAACATTGGTTATTTGTCTAGAAAACTAGAGATTTCTGTGGAATCATAAGGTAACTGAAATGTCTTTACTGATAATCTACTTACTAAAGAGAGAGGAAAACTTGCACAATATACCTAAATATAATCTAAAAACACAATATCCTTTTTGCTGCAAAAGGTGTTGAAAATAAAGAAGGCAAAACACATTTAGGTTGGTAGTTTACTATTGTTTTCAAAATACTGAATGAATTGGATTTTGCCCTGAGATTTTCAATTAATAATTCACTCTAAGGTAGAGGGAAAGTGAGAAGAGGAAGAACATTACCTCCGAAGTATCCATGATTTACATGTAAAACATCTTTAAAGGTTCCAGTACCTATGAAGACCACAAAAGAATTATCTGAGCAAGATACATGACAGTCAGAGAAGGGCAATGATGTAATATTGCTCAGATTTTTTGCAGCTCAGATTCAGCAGAATCTGCTGGATATGACAAGACAACTAATATTTTTCATCTATCACCAAAAAATTCAGATATTAAAAGCAGTACTGAGAACTTAAAAGTCAGAAAGGCCCACTAATGGTCACCCAAACCAAAAGGCATGCACAGGACGTTACAGCCTAAAATTCAAAGACCTAGTAGTATACTCGACACACAAGATTTTGGTAGTTTTATGCTTCTAATGGTATTTTCTCATGTCACTTGTTAAATGATTTGTTGAATAGTTTGTTGGTGTCTTACATAGTCTTTCAATAACAAAAGAAAAAATCTCTATTCGCTACCCCATACACAAAAATTCCATGGTTTTTCACAGCTTGAATGCTTATGGAAAGTCCCTAAAAGAAAAAAAAAAACTTAACCTTCCTACCAAAAACTAGAATGTCCACAGTTATACCACAAGGTAATCATTAATACTACAGAATCAAGAAAATATCTTGAATTATACAGAAAGGGCACTAGCATGGGCATCTTTCCCAAGCCCAGAAGACAATTCTCTATAATGAAGTACAGGCAGTGTTGAAAATCATTAATATTAAACTGATGAAGCGATTTCATTGTAATGGGAATGCAAATTTGAAAGATCTTCCCTGCCCCTAGGCTAAAGTGCACCTGAAGCCTGGGGTGGGAGGCTTGTTTTTCAGTAGATACTTCTTGATTGGCCAGTGAGTCAATAAGGTTGTTACATTCTCTGAGCCAGGAGAAGGCTATATAAGCCCTGATGTGTAGCTTTGTTTTGGGGGCTCACTTTGAGAAGTGTTCTGTGATTTGATCTGGATTCTGGGAAGCCGTTGTCCAGAGCTCCCCCAGCTTTGAAAAACCCAGATGTTGAAACCCAGATGTTGACCGGGTATGGATGTAATGGCTGGACAGTTTGGAAAGCTGTCTACTTGATCTGTTTCTGTCTTGATAATTCTGCCTGTATATTCTGAAGTTCGGGGTGCTGACCTTTTTCCCCTGAACAAGGTTAAACGATATATGTCTGACTGATTAAAGTAAGCTTGTTAACCTATTTTGAGTTGCTTTCCTTTAACAAAGCAGATCCAAGAACCTGTATGGGCAGCAAACCCTGAGGATACTTGGGGTGCTTGCTGCTACATTCATATATCTTAACATGTCTTTGAAATCTTCAACCCCACTGGAATCCTTATCTCACCTTCAGTATCTTACAACTGATATCTTCATATTTTTTAAACAGATTAACTGAAACTTCCCATATAAACCAGTATTAATAGTTCTCTCTTAATCTCTCCCTCTCTGATCTCTTATCACTTTCCCTCTCTCTCCCTTTCTTTTCTCTTTTTCCTCCTCCCAAAAAGATCTCCCTATCCATATGACTAAGTCCAATAGCTTATTAACCCACCCTAATTTTTTTTTTTACCCACTCTAATTTTTAAGCCCAGTCCTTAGGATCTTCAATTCTGGTACTTTGAACTGATAACTCCATTGATATTTCTTGGACTTATTTCCTGTGTTTTCTTTTCTGTTCACTCTTGGCACTTCCCTTGATCAGGTCTTTTTTTCTGAATTATATTCTGTACTTTTCTTCATATCATACTACTTTCCTAAAATCTTGTTTCTCTCTTGTCAGTGATGAATGCTTTCACTGAGGTTATATCAGTTCCTTGACCAGTTCAAAAACCTTTACTGGATTGCCAGTATCCTTCACTCCACAGAATGCAGCTATGTCTTTCCTTATCATGAACCTCTCCCTTCCCACTATGGTCTCCTCATTTCCCACCAGATTTGGGCTTCTTTGGAACTCTCCATCATGACTCATCATTGGGAAATCTCATTATGCCACAAGAGGGAATCTGCCTGGTACTCAACATCCCATCAGTACTCTCTGCCACTCTGACTGGACCTTTGACTGGAAGGCAGGGCCATGGGCTTGCCTGTTGTCTTCTCCAGCTCAATTGTAAGCTCCTCCAAGGCAGGAAACGTATTTGGTTTTTTTCTTATATTTGTATCCCTGGCACATGGAGGTGTTTAATAAATGTTTATTGCCTGACCCCTCTACCTGTATAAGAGCTTTACTCACTCCCTTGGCTTCTATACTGACTCCTTTACTTGTTTCTGTGCCTTCCCTCACAATTTCCTCCTTTCCTACATAGACCCCTGTTCCCTGTCCAAAAAGATCTTTCTCCTTTAAAGCCTTGATAAGAGGCTAACTCCTAAAGTAAATCATTTTTTAATTTCATCATGAAAAGCACAGTCATGAACCAGTTTCTATCTGTATTCAACCATGTATCTATGTAACTTCTTGGATGTTTTGTTATGTTAGTATGTTGAATTGCATGGACAGAGTTGGTACTATATCTTACCTATAGAGTTCTATCTCTACTGCAGGGCATTTGTACAAAGTATGCTATAAAACAGTAAGTGAATTTTAAGCAAATGTACCAGAATTCTACATGTAAATGAATGTTGTCCTTTAAACAAGTGAACTTGGGGAACTTATTTTCAATTATTCGACCAGCTTTTTTTTTTTCAAAATTGCCTTCAGAGACACACTAGAAAACAAATTCCATCCCTTTGGAGTCACATCTTGTTTTGTGATCTAAAACAATATTATCCAAAGGTGATCCACCTTACCAGGCGTGACACTAAACTTCAGCTGTTTAACAAAAGGCATTTTGATATGATGAGTATCTCCTACTGAAGAGAATATCCCAATAAACATGCCCCAGACTCAGAAGGCATTTCCAAAGTAGAGTTCCAAATGTGAATATGTATACTTTCTCAAAATCTTTTCTTTGACAAGATAAAAACTTAACTTGGATAGACAATCTCCAATGAATATATTTTTCAAAAAAGTCTCATTACTTCAATGTCAATTTATATTCTGCCCCAAGTACCTAGGGGCAGCACAGCATATTAGATATAGATTTAGAAAACCTGGGCTAATTGTGAGACCATGAACAAAATCACTTAAATTCTCTTTTTTTCATTACAAGTCAGTTTGCAAGTCAGATAAGGTTCATCAAGCACTTTGTGAACTTCAAAGTACTCTACACATTTGTTTATTATCCTTTATGTACTCTCAAAGGTTAACTAAACTGAACTCATGATTTAACTATTAAATTTAATCAAACTATTGCTATACCTGGTCAAATGTATCCAACTATACTTTGTTATTTCTCTCTGTCTCTCTCTCTGTTTCTCTCTCCCTCCTTCTCCCTCCCTCTCTCTCCCCATATATGCCTACTGGTTTCTCTAGTTTTCTTCCAGCCTCAGCTAAAATTGCAGCTTCTGCAAGAAGCCTTTCCTGATCTCCTTTATTGCTAGTACCTTCCCTCTGAGATTATCTCCAAATTGTCCTGTCCACATCTTGTTTGTACACAGTCATTTGGATGTCATTTCCTTCCAATAGATTGAAGTCAGAGACTGTGCTTGTATCCCCAGTGCTCAGCACAATGTCTAGCACATAGTAAGTGCTTAATAAGTCCTTGTTGACTTGACTAAGGGGAGACAGAAGAAATTTCTTCAAATATCCAGCTTGCCATATGGAAAATGCAGAAAGCTAACTTGTTCTTTATTATTTCAGAAGCAGCTGTAGGACTAATGGGTCATGGAGAAGCAGATTTTGCATTAGTAAAAGGAAGAATTTTGCAAAACATTACATCTGTCCAACAAAGAATGAGATGCTTCATAAAGCATTTTTGAATAAATTTCAGGGGTTCTATGAATTTGAATGGTAACAAAAATGTACACTTATTTTCACTGACTTCTAAATGATGTTTAATATTTGTGACATTTAAAAGTTCAAGAGACACGCTTTCTGGTTTATTAACCATTTAACTAATAATGCCAGCACTTTTGTAAAAAGAAGTCAGTGGCACTCCTGAATGTCAAGAACAATCATGGTGGCAGGCTCAGGAGTTAGATGTCCTTGGAAGAGTGTTCCTGAGAGTGGCAATCAACTCTGGCTGGTTAACAATTAATGGGAGAATGAATATTACAATAAGGAGCTGGATCTATTCTAATGACCTTTGATTATGTCATTTACTTTTAAGTTACCCCCAGCTTTGGGCAATGTATCCAAAGAATTTATTCCCCCCTCCCCCCAAACCTGAGTAGAAGTTTGGGTGGGGTCTGAAAAAGACTGAGGAGAGTTAATTTAATCTGATTACCAATAATGTCCTTCAAGAGACTGAACTTTGAAATGAGGACTATAGAAAAAGGGGAACTCTGGATCTCCTCAAATCATTGATTATTAATAATAAGTTCTCTCACATTCCCTTCAATTATGAATGTAAGCATCAAACTACAATAGTATTAAACTTAACCAAACTACCAAAGGAGTCTATGATACATAAAAGGTTAAGAATCCCTGATGTTAGAAGGACCTCAGGGTCTTTCTATGTAAAATGAAAGAATTGGCCCAGATGTTCTCTAAAGTCCTGACTTTTCTAGATCCTCTGACGCTTTAATCCCAGCAACAGGAGGGAGCTTGGACTAATAACGACCTTGAGGTTCTCTTCTAGGTTAACATAATTCTATGAACTGAAAACTGGGAAAGAAGGCAGAGGCAGTGGACGACATTATCCATCAGGTTTAAGAGGTCCATCCAACTGCATCAAGATAAAGTAACCTTAACTTACAAAGTTTCCTAAATTATATTTTCTTCTACATTCCTAATACTTCTACAATATATATGTCTAATACAAAGCTTATTCAGTGATGGGGGAGAGGGTATATCAATCAAATCTGGGTTGATTATCCATCTGTTTGACCTGATATCACAGCCCCACCTTCATCACATGTACAAAGGATTACTGGAGGCAGTGCCTGCTCATTAGAATAGGCTGCAGGCCCCAGAACCTTGGATATGAGAACTCATAGGCAGTGTGAGCTCATACATATGACCGGTAATTCCTCCCTGTCTGACTCTTTGGCTCCAGCTTCACAGTATCACTTCCTGGATCTCTCTTGTCAGAACACCCTGCCCTCAACCCTTAGTCCCCCTCCCACAGATGGATCTCCTTGGCAACACTCAGTTTTCAGAAAGACTAGCCTTAGCTCAAACTGTCCTCTATAAACCACTACTCCTGGTGGTCATATATATCTGTGTGTCATCATCCCCTGCAAAGGTGGCAACAGGCAGATAAAACTTTAGTGTTTCCAAATTCCTATTTGTTAAGAAGTTATGAAGAGAGAAGCTTTGTCAGTATTTGCATACTAGATTTATCTATGTTCCAGAAGAAGGATTTTTCAAACTGAGAATCAGTTTAGGTAGGGAAATATATCCAGCTTTCATATTTACATAAGAATTTTATTTCATGTTACACACCTACTAACTATTAAAGGGTTAATAACAAACTGAGTTCTGAAAATCTGAGAAGAGAATGAATTCATTTTGAACAATGCACTTTTAGCTAAAGGAGTTTTTCCTATATATTGCCAGGTTCTTCCTGGGAAAGCTGGTAGCTTTAGGTTGCAAAGGGCTCATGGTCAAGACACTGCAACTCACCATGAAAAGAAGTTTCCATAGACTTGGGATACACTTGGGAAAAGTTTTTTTCTTTCTCATGTCTACCTGAATCTTGGACATACCTGACTGATTCTCTCATTCCTAATTATTGGCCCCTGTCCTAATTCTCTGCTTGGTCTCATCCGCATTCTCAGCTGCTCACTCATTTTGCTTCAGCCCAGTCTATGTGATGATATCTGTTCCAGTCTATTTGACATCCTTGGATCTTGCTCTTTAGCTCCAGACTCTCCATGTATGGATGCAACACTGCATTCTGATCCTGATCCATGACTTTAGGTCACTGTGTATTTTTATTAATTCTTTACCCTCTATGGTCCCACTGTAGGCTCTTACAGGCACTGGAGTGGGAAAGTCAGAGTTGGAAAGACCAGGGTTCAAAACCCACCTCGGACATTTACTAGTTATGTGCCCCCCTTCTATAAAATAGGGGGCTGAACACAATGGCCTCTAAGGTACCTTCCAGGTCTAAGTCTATGAGCCTATATGAGCCATATCTCAAATCAACAGAAAATTGGTCATAAAAGAACAATTCTTACATACATTAATCTCACACACATATTCAAGTTAGAAAGTACAACACAAATAATTATGAGGAGGGAATGTTAAGAAGGAAGAATAATCATACTACTTCATTTCTACAGCATCTTTTTTCCTAAGTGCTTTCATACTTATTACTTAGTTTCATATGAGCACTAGGTATTAGTTTCACAAAAAATTTTGAGATTAAAACTTCGAAAGGTCTAATATAAAAGGCAGTAATGCCATTTTAGGCTGATGCAGTTAACACTTAGGCTAAATATTCCAGTGGCTAAAATGGTCATTGACCAAGAAATAGAGTCCCCAAATGCAGAAAATGTGCCATCTGACCATTCTTCACAACAGTTTGGTTAGCTGTTTTTATTGCTTAATAATTCATAAGTCAATATCTAAGAAGTCTATCAATAAAGTATGAATGTTAGCAAAATATTAGATTTCATGGAAATGACTCATCTCAAAAAAATTAGACTAACAAGACACAATATCAACAATAACAAAAACTCTCCAAAAGAGAAAGCTTAGAAAGTATCGTATATGTAGTAACAATGATCCTAAAATGAGTAATTACACTCTCCAAGTTATTTTTCCTTGAGCTATAACAACAATGTAAAATGAATTTTGAAAACATATAAACAAAAGAAAAATTACTCATGGGTACATATAGTTATTTTGCTTTTTTTAATCTGCAGAAAAAGGATTTGCATGCTTTGAAAGGGCAGAGATTTCATTCATTCATTCATTCAATAAATATTTATTATGTATTCATTATATGTAATCCCAGATGTGTCAGACTCTGAGTGAGATACCAAGTTAGTAAAACATGGTATCAGCCCCCAGGGACCTTAAAGGCTTGATGTTTGGAAGGAAGTGAGAGCTTGTACTGGAAGGTACCAAAGCAATTTCTTATACTTCTAACTTTCCTTTATGTTATTTATATTTCAAGACCACTATACTCCTCCACCACCTCCTTTTTGAGATGGTGAAATTTTAATTCAGTTTCAGGATGATAGAATGATTGAGACTATAAAATAAGACCTAACTGACCTGTCTTTCACCCTGTAAAGTGAGGAATTTAGATGAAATGAAGTCTGAAAGTCCCTTCCCAATCTGACAGTCTATGAAGGCATTAGCATTTCCAGAAACCATTGCCAGTCAACGCCTGCACACCCAAGCACATCAGCTGATCTTTTTCATTCCTTAGAGAGAAAGAAAACCTCATGAATAGACAGTTCATCTGTGAATGTTTTATTAAGCAAAGTAATCCTCTTACAGTATTTAATCTGCCTATGTTTGAAGAGATAATAAACTTTGCTCAGCACTTTAACTATAGTCATCAAACCAAAGGGAATAAGTCAACCCAGATGACAGAAGCAGTGACAGAATAATGGACCACAGTATAACAATTACAAGACACCTTACACTTGGATGCTAACCTGATCCTTGCCACTGGCATAGAACTTCACTTGAAACTTACCCAGTGGATCTCACCTCCTCAAAGAAGAAGGGTACAACTCATTGAAACAAAGTCCTCCTTACACAGACTTTTCCTTTGCCTCACAGTGCCTCATAGAGAATTTACTACTGCTTAGTGTTCAAGCCATAGCAATAAACTGAAAATAAATGATTCATATGCCACTTAATTAAAAGATATAAAAGTCATATTTCTATTTTTGTTTGGAAACGACAAAACAAAAGGTTTCATTTCCTTATCTCCTTGGCCCCCTATCAAGAGATTTTGAACAGTCTAGCTAGTTTCATCTTTTTCTTACTGTTGATATCAAGAAATGTTCATGTCATGAGAAAGAGAGAGAGAGAGAGAGAGAGAGAGAGAGAGAGAGAGAGAGAGAGAGAGAGAGAGAGAGAGAGAGAGAGAGGGAGATAATAAGAGAGAGAAAGATTATAAGTGGATTTCCATCCACTCAAAAATTTCTCCTTTTTTTTTTTTCTTTATAATTTGTGCAGCTGAACTGCACACAAAGCAATGTTTGGAGAACCCTGGTGTCTTTCTAGTCAATGGTAACTCATCTCTCTTTCCTTCCATAAAAATATCCAAGAAAAGAAATGATGTGCCAAATTCATTATTGTGAGACCAGATACAGCAACAACATTTGTCATTATTTTTTCCCCTGAACTGCTCAAATGCCATGATGGCAAATGCTGAGAAACAGAAGAACAAGCATCACTAGCATCATTGGGATTTTATGGATCAGATTCACTGTGACATCATGCTGATTTAAGAGTGTGTGATATAGAAAGTCAAGCAGAAGAATACTATTCAGCCTATCATCAGCATCACTTCCTAAACTTTCCTGAGGCTTTTTGAATGGTTTCACTTGTTGGGAGTGGGAGGGGGGGGTGGGAGTGTTTAGGGAGGTTAGATACCCATCCAGGTTAACAAAATTATTTCCATGGGGTGGCTAGGTGGTGCAGTGAATAGAGTACCGGCCCTGGAATCAGGAGGACCTGAGTTCAAATCCGACCTCAGACACTTAATACAAAAAACTACCCATTTGACCTTGGGCAAGTCACTTGACCCTAATTGCCCTACCTTCCCCCTGCAAAAAGCAAAACAAAACAAAATTATTTTCATTACCTAATCATTACCACCACCCTGGTGAAAGTCTTCATGACCTCATGCCTGAACTATTAAAATAACCTTCTGATTGTTTTCCTTACCTCAAGTCTCTCCCTACTCTAGTCTATCCTGTTTACCTATCTAAATAATCTTCTAAAAATTCACATCTGACCACATCACCCCTTGCTCCCATTCAATAAACTCCAATGGGTCCCCTTCACCATGAGAATCAAATACAGATTTTAAAGCCTTTCATTACCTGCCCACTTCCTATCTTTCCATTTTTCTTATGCCTATTCTCCCTCTATGTCCTCTATGATACAGTGACACTGACTTTCTATTCCTCCATCTCCTAAATCTATGTATTTTAATGACTGTCCTCCATTCTTGGAATGCTCCCACCTCCTCTCTGTTTCCTGGCTTCCTTCAATTCTTAGCTAAAATCCCATCTTCTACAGAAGACTTTCCCATTCCTCCTTAACACTAGTTCCTTCCCTCTGAGATTATCTCCAATTTTTCTGTATATATTTTGTTGAACATAGTTGTTGGCATATTGTCTCCCCAATTACACTGTGAGATCTGTGAAGACAGGCACCGTATTTGTTTTTCTTTTTGTTCCCAGAACTTAGTACACTGCCTGACACATAATAGGAATTTAATAAATGCTTGTTGAAGGGTCTTGATCCCCTTATTAGACTGTTAGCATTTTGAAAACAGGAATTACACTTTATTTAAAATAAATGTCCACCATTACATTACAGGATGTTAAAATACCTTGGGGGTGCAGTTGGTAGAGTGCCAGACCTGGAGTCAGGAACAATCATCTTTCTGAGTCCAAATCTGGCATCAGACATTTACTAACTGTGTGACCCTAGACAAGTCATTTAACCCTGCTTGTTTCAGTTTCCTCGTCTGTAATATGAGCTAGAGTAGGAAATGGCAAATCACTCCAGTATCTTTGTCAAGAAAATTCCAAATGGGGGTCACAAAAAGTCAGACATGACTGAAAGTACTAAACAACAACAAATTAGTTTAAATGGTCTAGGAATAGCAATTAGCACTATGAAAGGGCTCAAAAAATTTTTAGACCAAGAAAAGATATTAAAGATTATGTAGTACAACACTTATGTTTTATATAGATGAGGAAACTGATGCCCAGGGAAGTTAGTAATTTGCCCCAAAAAACCCAGCCAGTTCACTTGTGAGGCTCCAAACTCCTATTTCATCATTAAAGCGATATCCATGAGAAAACTAGCTTAATCGATGCATATTGGCACCTGTTCTATAATTCAGTGTTAGAAAGTGGTGTTATCAGTTGAGGGACTTTAATGAAGGTCTTCTCTATTCACGTTCTGCCATAATACCTCTCCACTAGAGGTGGGGGAGAGTGACAGAATTAGAATATAGATTAGAATCCTGATTCTAAACCCAGTAAAAGTACTCTTTTCAACACCTTGATTCAGTCTAATATTATTTCAGCAGCCATTCCACAATAACCACCCGAACAAGAACAAATAAATCCCTAGTTGAAAAAGCAATAGCCAGAGCTCCAAGTCACATGCTCAATTGTATTATACATTATTTTTGTCCATTGCTTTATTTCTGCTAGATAAGGTCTTATATTTTTTTCCAACTGTAGTAGGCAAACATAAAGTCTCTAGATAAAGGACTTTAAAGAGACAAAAAAATAGGTATTCCAGGTGCATAAGTCAATATGTTTACTAAAGCTTTGGGGAAGGATCAAACTCTACTACAGTTTGCTTGTTAATATAAAGCTTTCTGAGACCAAAATAAGACTTCTGGTAAGAAAACAGAAAGTAGGGTACAATACTGAAACTACTCTCTGGATGGGAATGTGACTTCTAATCCTATGTATGATACAAAAAGGCACTTCATAAATAACCATGATTAAAATATGGCTTGGCAACTAATACTCAAAATGTAACTATATTATAATCATGGAAAGCCTGGGAGATAAAATGATATTGAATCAATTCAAGAAGTAAAAGTTTGGTGAAAATATGAAAAGTTCAGTTAAAATTGAATTGACTGTTTAATGAACTGCCCTCTTTTTAAATCTTTTTGAATACCAGTAAAAATCCCATCTTCTACAAGCAATCTTTCCTGATCCCCCTGAACTGATTGATAGCACTTCCCCTCTGTGTTTATCTCTGTTTATCCCATGTAGATTTTGTTTGCACAGAGCTGTTTGCATGTTATCTTTCCCATTAAACTGTGAGCTCCTTGGGAGAGCAGACTGATTTTTGTTTTTATCTTTATATCCATAGTGCTTAGCACAGCACTCTACATGTAGTAAGCACTTAATAAATGCTTGTTGGTTGACTGACTGAAGAGAACAGGGAAGGGAGCAAGCATTTATTAAGCACCGACTGTCAGGCACTGTACTAAGTGCTTAAGTATTATCTCATTTTATCCTCATAATGACCCTGTAATGTAGATAGAACTGAATATATTTCACATTTTTAATCTGAAAAATCTGGTGCTCCTTTAAGCCAAGTATTACCGCTATGCTAAAGCTTAGGTTCACTCCAATATTAGCTCATCAAGGGAGTGGAGGTAATATGGAAGAGTAAAAGCGGGAACTTACTTGAGTTCCTCCCCCAATCACTTACAACAACTTTAAAAAATGACTCTAAACACATTTTAGAGCTACAGAATGCACAAAGTGACAGAGTGAAACAAATCTCCCACTAAAGGCAGCCCAGCAGGTGGACAGGAAGGGTCTATCGCACCGGGCTAGGAGCAGCTGGTCCAGCATGAGCCATGCCAGCACAGACTGGCAGCACAGACCTGAGGGGCCTAAGTCACAGGCAGATGTGGTGGTTCCAGAATTCTCAACACATTAACACCAAATAGAAAATACAAGTTCCAAACTCTGTTGGACCTGGGTGATAGAAGAGCATCTGGCCCCTGCCCCTGGGGTGGCAGAGGTTGCAAGGGCAGCTGCTTCCAGAGCCTCAGGCCCACAGATGGTGGGGGGATCAAGTGGCTAACCAGAAGGCAATTGCAGGCACTTTTCTGGAACTGAGGCAGTATTCTCTTGCCTTGCCCTGCTTGGATCTGGGTCACAGTTTGGGGTGAAGAGTGCTGACATGGCAGAGCTTGTGGCAGCTGTGGAGAGGGAATCTGCCTCACAGTTTTGAGGCAGGTGCCTAGAAGAAGCTCTGACAATAGCTGCACAATCCCAGAAATTTGGGACACAGCTCTCTCCACTCTGGAAGCAGAGTTCTACCGTGACAAAGAGCTCAAAAGTCAAGCAATTAGCTGGAGAAATGAGAAAACAGAAGAGAAATCATACTATAGAATGTTTCTTTGGTGACAAAGAAGATCAAAACATAGAACCAGAAGAAGACAACAAAGTTAAAATTCCTGCATCAAAAGCTTCCAAGAAAAATATGAACTGGTTGCAGACAATAGTGGAGCTCTAAAAAATAGTTTGAAAATTAAGTAAGAGAAGTAGAGGAAAAATTGGGAAGAGAAATGAGGGTGATGAAAGAAAATCATGAAAAATGAGTCAACAGCTTGATAAAGGAGATGCAAGAAAATACTGAAGACAATAACACCTTAAAAAATAGACTAACTCAAATGGCAAAAGAGGTACAAAAAGCCAACGAGGAGAAGAATGCCTTAAAAAGCATAACTGGTCAGATGGAAAAGGAAGTTCAAAAGCTCACTAAAAAAATAACTCCTTCAAAATTAGACTAGAATAAATGGAAGCTAATGACTCTATGAAAAATCAAGATGTTATAAAACAGATCCAACAGAACAAAAAAATGGAAGGCAATGTGAAATATTTCATTGGAAAAAAACACTGACCTGGAAAATATATCCAGGAGATGTAATTTTAAAATTATTAAACTACCTGAAAGCTATGATCAAAATAAGAGCCTAGAGATCATCTTTCAAGAAATTCTCAAGGAAAACTGCCTCAATATTCTAGAACCAGAAGATAAAATGGAAATTGAAAGAATTCACTAATTGCCTCTTGAGAAAGATCCCCAAAAGAAAATTCCTAAGAATATTGTAGTCAAATTCCAGAGTTCCCAGGCTAAGGAGAAAATATTACAAGCAGTAAGAAAGAAAAAAATTTAATATTGTGGAAACACAATCAGGATAACACAAGATCTAGCAGTTTCTACATTAAGGAATCAAAGTGCTTGGAATATAATATTCCAGAAGTCAAAGGAACTAAGATTAAAACCAAGAATCACCTACCCACTAAAACTGAGCATAATACTTCAGGGGAAAATATAGACATTCAATGAAATAGAGGACTTTCAAGCATTCTTGATGATAAGGCCAGAGCTGAACAGAAAGTTTGATTTTAAAATACAAAAGCAAGATAAGCATGAAAAAGTAAACAGGAAAGAGAAATTACAAGGAACTTATTAAAGTTGAACTGTTTACATTCCTATATGGAAAGAAAACTTTTCTTAGTATTAGGATAGCTGAAGGGAATGTGTGTGTATATACACATACATATGTATGTATAGGTGGGTGTATGTGTATATGTGTATATATGTGTGTGTGTATGCATGCATAGCACAGGATGAGCTGAATATGAAGGGATGATATCTAAAAATAAAATTAAGAGGTGAGAGAGGAATATATTGGGAGAAAGAAAAAGGGAGAGATAGAATAGGGTGAATTTTCTCACATAGAAAAGGCAAGAGAAAGCTATTACAATGGAGGGGAAGAGCAGAGAGGTGAAAGAGAATGAGTCAACCTTACTCTCATTGGACTCGGCTTAAGGAGGGAATAACACACACAGTCAATTGGGTATCTCACCATACAGGAAAGTAGGGGAGAAGGGGATAACGGGGGCATGATAGAAGGGAGGGGAGATTGGGGGAGAGGGTAGTCAGAAGCAAACACTTTTGAAAAGGGACAGGGTCAAAGAAGAAAATAGAATAAATGGGGGGATGGAGTAGGATGGAGGAAAATATAGTTAGTCTTTCACAATATGACCACTATGGAAATATTTTGCATAACTACACATACATATCCTATATTGAATTGCTTGTTTTCCCAGGGAGGAGGGGGTGAAGAAGAAAGACAGGAGAGAATCTGGAACTCAAAGTTTTAAAATCAAATGTTAAAAAGTTTTTATATGCTACTGGGAAATAAGATATATATAGGCAATGGGGTGTAGAAATCCATCTTGCCCTACAAGAAAGTAAGGGGAAGGTGGGAAGGGGTAGATGAAGGGATATGAGAGAGGGCAGATGGGGGGAAGAGGTATTCACTATGCTTGCCATCTTGGAGTGGGGGATAGGGAAGAGAAAGGGAGAAAATTTGTAACTCAAAATCTTGTGAAAATGAATGTTGAAAAATAAATAAATAAATTCTAGGGAAAAAAATTTATTAACTCATTAACCTGTGGTATCAACACTTTTTCCACTCAGATTTTTCTAAAACTCTTGAGTACAAACATTAAACATTTATTAAATGCCTCCTATATAAAAAATATTGTTGTTTTGACTATTATAAATACACACATAAAAAAATAAAAGACATAAGAAGAAAGAAGCTATCTGAATCCAGAGAAAGAACTGATAAATAGAAGTATGTATAGAAAATTTTTACACATATATACTTATTTGTGTCTAATAGCAGTCATCTCTAGGGTGGAGAAGAGAGGGAAGAAAAAAAGGGGGAAAAAGAAATGTGTATAACTTTGTTGTAAATCTGGAGGGAATACCAATTTGTGCATTTGTACTTTCATATACAACTGTGTTATGGAAATGCTTGTTTTGTCCCATGAGCTAAAAATAAAATAAATTTTAAAAAATTTTGTGCCAAGTAAAAAATACTATACAGAGATGAAAAACAGGGAACTTTCAATTATATCAGTAGGAAAGGACAGGTACAATACATATATGCATGCCATAGGATAGAACATGATAGAAGAAAACCTGACAAAATATTCTAGGGAAAATTAAGGAGGGAAAGATTACTTTCAGTTAAAATGTTAGTGAAAGGCTTCATGGAAAAAGTGGCACCTAATCTGGGCTTTCAATAAAAAGAAGAATTTTGGGGCGGCTAGGTGGCACAGTGAATAGAGCACCAGCCCTGGAGTCAGGAGGACCTGAGTTCAAATCCAGCCTCAGACACATGACACACTTACTAGCTTTGTGACTTTTGGCAAATAACTTAACCCCCCTCCCAAAAAAATAAGAAGAAGTATTTCAACAGGTTTATGTGAAGATAGTGTGTGGTATAGGCATGGGGGATATCCTATTAAAATGGTTAAAGGAAAGAGAGCACAGTACTCAATCAGGGAAATCTAATTTGGTTAGAACATTGAATTTGTGAAAGGAAATAGGCAATAGAAGGCTAGAAAGGTAAACTACAGTGAGATTTCAAAGGATCTGGAAATGTGTACTTTATCCAATTGGAAATATGTAGTCACTGGAAGTTTTTGAGCAGGGAAAGACATGATTTGTCCTGTTTCTCATGATTATTTTGTCAAACTGTGTGAAGGATGGATTATAAAGAAGAAGAGCCTAGGGAGACTTGCTAAGAGGCTTTTATAATAGTCCAATGAGAGGTGATGAAGACCTGAAACACAGTGATAACAGTGTAAGTAGACAGGAAGGAACAAATCACATAAAATGGTCTAACAATTATGGTAATACAATCGAGATGTATGTGTTTGTGTGTGTTTCCTCACATTTGGCCTCAGATATCTACTAGCTGTATGAACCTGGGCAAGTCACTTAACTTTTGTTTGTCTCATTTTCCCCAACTATAAAATGGGGATTATAATAACACTAGCATATTGCCTGGCTGGCACATAGTAAGTGCTTAATAAATACCTTGTTTCTTTCCCTTAAGCTTCTTAACAACACTTGATATATAAAAGGCACTTAATAAAGGGTATCTGACTGAATAAATCCACTTTCAAATCCTACTGAAAATTATTGATGTGCTAGTTTCCAAAATGGCACTCAGATACAATTGAACCAAATGAAGATTATGGCTAGGGTAAGGGTTGCATGAAGAGGGGAGTATCCACTCACTGTGATACACACAATACTGCATTTCTTCGTTCCTCAATCTCTATCAAATGACCTTTCATTTCATGATTCCACATTTTGTTGTTCCATGCAGAGCTAACAGAGTTCTAACCTGAATACTTATAATTTAAATATAAGGTTGTGAAAAGCTTGAAGGTTGGAAGAAAGAATTCTCGACTGGCCTCTAGAAATGAAAATTCCTTGCAGTCCTGGGCTTGATCATAGTATGCCCTTACTATGATGCTATCCCTAACTACAAAGAAATGATTTCCTTTCTCATGTCACTGGAATGCTGGAAGGTCTGAGAAAATGGTTTGAAGCTCCAGAAGGTTAATATTTTCCTTTTAGTACAAGCTGGATCCCTTTCCTTGAACAAAGAGCCTTTGGTTTCTAGTCTTCCAACCCTGAAGCCATGCATCCTGTGAGAGGATCAATTTCTGAGACATCCATTTTAATTATCTTGGGTTGAAGCAGAATGAATGCAGAATCTCTTAGCAGCACCCAAATATCCTCATGTTGGTGTTGAATGATCCCCTAACATACTAAAGGGAGAAAAACGAACAACTACAAGTTCAAATCCTCTAAGAATAAGGGTCAAGGAAAGTACTTTTTCCTCTGGAAGGAAACCCTCTGAGGGTTTCTGTAGAGTGCAAAATGTCTCCTTCAAATGTACGGTAGGAAATCACAGTCTGCAAAAGTCTTCTCATAAGTAGGATCTAGTTATATGACTTAATTTAAGTATATGTGTAGTGATAAGAATATTGGCTCAAGATGGCAGGTTCAGTTAAAATAAACAAGTCAAACAGAATTAGTCTCAGTCAGATTTAGGTCTCTTAGAGTCAGGGTTCTTAACCCTTTCATGTCATGGACACCTTTGGCAGTCTGGTGACATCTATGGAACTCTCAGAATTGTGTTTTTAATACATTAAATACATAGGATTACAAATAAAATCAATTATGCTGTATCAAAATTTTAAATAACAACAAGTCCAGGGAGCTCAGGTTAAGAATGCTTGTCTCAGAGCATGCAGCTTTAAAGAGATATAAAAGTCATGCAACTAAAAGAATGAAAAATGAATCATCATTCATTTTATGCAAATAATTACTATTTTAATCCTAAATACATGCATGATATTGAAATAATGATGGGTGATAGAGGGGTCCATGGGTATAAGTTGAGGAGCTAGCTGTTGGAGTGTATAGATTACTGGATCTGGAGGCAGAAAGACCTGAGTTCCAATCTGTCCTCAGATAGCTACAAGTTGATTTTGGTCAAGTCACTTAACTTCTATTTGCCTCAATTTCCTCATCTGTAAATGGGGATAATAATTGTGCAGTAACAGCAAAGTTGTACAATGAACAACTGTGAATGATTTATCTAATCTCAGTAATACAATGATCCAAGACAGTTCCAAAAAACTTGTGATTAAAAAAAAAACGCTATCTGCCTCCAGAGAAAGAACTGATGGAGTCTGAATGTAAATTAAACCATACTATTCCCTCCCCCTCCAAAAAAATAACAATAATAATTGTATATTCTTTCCAGAATTTAAGGGTCAAACGAGACAATATTTGTAAAGTACTTTGCAAACCTTAGAGTGCCATACAGATGCTAGCTTTATTACCTGTTGCTATTTCTTACTCTGCGACTTTCTCCACATTGAAGAAATCGCATTGTATCACAGAATAAGAAGGGGACCTGGGTCTGAATGCTGCTTCTGACTCTTACACCTAAGTGACCTTAGGCAAATTGCTTAATCTCCTAGGCCTCATTTTTTTCCTCTGTAAAAGGAGGAGGTTAGATGAGATTGCTTCTAAAACCTATCTCAACTTTAAATCAATGATCCTATGATCCTTAAGGTAAACTGACTGGATCATGATGACTGCTCAGTGAATCATGAATAGTACTTTCTTAGGTAAGTACAGAGGCATTCTATCCACTGAGCCATAGAACGGTGGTCTTGGAGTCAGGAAGACCTGAGTTCAAATCCAGCCTCAGATACTTACTAGCTGTGTGACCCTGGGCATGTCACTTAACCTCTGCATTAATCCACTGGAAAATGGAAGTTGGAAAAGTATTTTTGCCAAGAAAATCCCATGGATAGTATGATGCATCATGAAGAGTTGCATACAAATGAATGACAATAATAAGGTAGGTGCAAAGCATATACTTATTGTTCCTATGACTAAGGGTCATTTTGATTTATATAGCAAGCCTGTTCTGGCATAGCTAAGGGATGTGGAGTGGCTAATTAAGACTTTGTTGATAAAGCAGTATGGGTAATAAAAATGGATTTCTGATTTTTTTCTCTTCCTTTTGGAAAAAAAACATTTGTTATAAGATATGGTTCTCTGGAAGGGTAAGGAAAGGGATAATCTAAAGGATATAAAAATCTAATAAACTATATAAATAAAAATCATTTTTAAAAAACATCTGGCTGATTGCTGATAAAATCAGTTTTGGGGGGGTTGGTTTTTTTATACTTTTTATTTTTTGTTAAAAAAAACAACAACAGCAACATAGAATTGTCAGGTTTTTTGCCTCTTGCTTTTCCTAAAGGAGCCAAATTTTTCCAGGTGAGTTTTGGCAACTCTACAGTTGCACTTCAATAATCTTTGCTTTCAAAGATCTTGTAACAAAAAGGCAGCCTGGCTTAATGGATAGCAGGCCTACCTCAGAATCAAGAGATCCCACCCTAACTCTGTAACCCTGAAGAAGCTGTTTAAGCTCTCAGTGCCTTGGAGTACAAAGACAAAAACTATTTGTTGCTGAGATGCTGCACTGGTAGAGGGAATTTCCTCATGAGGAGTTTTCCCTATGCCAGTGAAATCGCTGACCTAGTACCATCTAAAGACAATGGCACTGGGTATAGAGACTCCATAGTTCAGATAGAACAAGGAGAGACAAGAACAAAAGGTCTGTGGAAAAAGAGGAATACTATGTAAGATCTACCTCTTTTTAAAAAATAACAAATGGTTCTACAAACCTTTCTTATAAATTTGAGATGTTAATTCTGTAGAGTTTGCTGGTGAAGTTCACTCTCATTTATCCATATGTGGTTGGAGCAAGGTGAATCCTGGAGACCTGGTTAAACTACTGCCTAGTTGCTGTATGACACTGGACAAGTCACTTCATCTGTCCTTCCTCTGTCTGATTTCTGCATTTGTTAAATGAGGTGGTT
This sequence comes from Petaurus breviceps papuanus, assembly GCF_028583685.1. NCBI lineage: Eukaryota > Metazoa > Chordata > Mammalia > Diprotodontia > Petauridae > Petaurus > Petaurus breviceps. The sequence continues at coordinate 9,192,739 of NW_027185694.1, read as the reverse complement.
CTACAAAACAATCTCTCCATAGTGCCTTCTAGTTCTAACAGTCTATGGTACCTACTAACATACTTTGTCCATGCTCTTATGACTATTTAATCTCAAACTGACTTCTTGTCATCTACCACACACTTGAATTACCTGCTCTAGTATCTCATGGCTGCTGGAATTTTATTTTATTTTGTTTAGTTTTGAATGGGATGAAATGCAGAGGAAAATGACTTTGTAATTTATTTGGTATAAGTAACTACCTTTGAAGAAACTTCTACCGACACAGATTGGCACCTAATATGTAAATTAATATCATCCTAAGGCAAACATGATTAAGAAACTAAGTATGCTGATCCTCCCCCACAACCCCATATATATAATGTATAAAATATATTATATATTTTTATATATTATGTAATATAATATATAAATTATATATATGTTAAATATTAAATATATATAATATATAAAAATTGGTGTCTTTTAGATTATAGCTTTTTGGTGTCTCTTCTACCCATTGATAGATAACTGAAGAATTGGACAAACCAGACAACTATTCCAAATTGTCTTTGGGAGATGACAGGACTAACAAAAGTTTGCAGAGGTGGCAGGAAAGCATAGGGTAAGGGGAGCACCCAATGAGAAAACTCCCTCTCCAAAGCATATTATCATCAGTCAGCACCTTCTCCCCAAGTTACAGTCTTAAAGAGTTGTCTGGGATACTGAGATGTTAAATAGTGTGTACAAGTTCACTTGGCTGTTACGTGTCAAAGACAGGCCTTGAGCCCATTTCTTCCTGACTGAGTCTGTCTCTCTATCCACAATGTCACACTATCCAAACACAAGCTATGTGCTAGCAAAAAAAAATATTTCTAGGTAACTAACTTTTGTTAAACTACTTCCACAACTGAAGGGTAGGATTTTTTAATAGCCAAGCTGTCCATCCTTATCCAATCAATGTATTTATTCAATTTGGTCCGCACTGCATTGATTTTTTTTTTATTTTTCTCCTTGGTCCTGGTCCTGAAATGGTTTGAAAAATGATTTTAAATAGGATTTAACTGACCATGGAAATACCGAGAATGATGACTACCTTGTTCACAATAGACTGGTTCTGTTCTAAATTCATCTCTCCCCCCCGCCCTTTTTCCTTATCATATTGTAAGCTAGGATTTCTTCATTTCAAAGTCTCCCAGTTCTTTAGATTTCTTCAATTGTTGCTCTGTAATTAAATGTTCTTTCTTTCTGTTGGTTTGTTCCAACCCTAAGAAAGATTAGCTTCCAAAATTCTCTGTTTCTACTCATTTTATTTTCTATCCACATTTCTAACTTCTTTGTATTAGGCTATTGTTGTGTTCTTTATACCTAGAGATAATGCCAAGTTTGAAAGTATTGTATTTGAAATTTCAACATGAAGTTTTGAAGAAGCCAGGAGACTGGGATTACCATTCAATATCTATAGAAAGAACAATTCAAGTAATTTTCTACATGATTATTCTCAAATCCGAAGCAATCTGTATTTTTTCATGAAGAAACCAAAAAGACCTAGTGCTTAAACTTGTTTAACACAAAATATGACAATATTGAACATACTGACTGTTTTTAAAATAATAATGTTTCCTTCGCTTAACTGTTGATGCACCTTTTTGAGAATTTATTATTCCAAATTATGTCAATTCACTCATTTTCCTTTTTTTCCTTTTCATTTCTCTAATTGTTATCATTCTTTTTGTTGTTTCAGTTGTGTCCAACTGTCCATGACCCCATTTGGGGTTTTCTTGGTAAAGATATTGGAGTGATTTGCCATTTCCTTCTCCAGTTAATTTTAAAGATGAGGAAACTAAGACAGACAAGGTTAAGTGATTTGCCCAGGGTCACACAACCAGAAAGTGTCTAAAACTAGATTTGAACTCATGAAGATGAGTATTCCTGATTCTAAGACCAGTGCTCTATCCACTATACCACTATATGCCCTAATATTCTCTGTCTATGGAAATAATTTGTATAACTTTTTGTATTTACTTATCACCACCCCCATTCTATTCTCTATCCCCACTGCCAATGAACTATAATTTCCTTGAGAACAGTGACTGATTCCTTTCTGTATTCCATTTGCCTGGCATAGTGCTGTGAACCTAGTAGGCATTTAATAAAATTTGTTAAATTAAAATGAATCCATTTTAAGACTAAATTAAAGAAATCACACATTGGTTTGTTACTAAATATGGGAAAATTATTTTTCCCAGACTGAAAATATGCAGAAACGCTTTTTTCCTCCATGCTCTTCTATTCCTTCTATAGAACTCCATGACTTTTCAAATAAAATTCTTAGGGAATTTCAGCAAGTTCATTAGGCAGTTTATGCATACTCTCTTGAGCCAGAAAATGAAGAAATACATTGCTAGAACTCAATTACTGAATAGGAGTGCATTTTTTTTCAGGTTAAGGAGACTTCACGTTATCAAACAACTTGACAAAAACCTTATAATTTTTTTTCAATATTTTTGGTGTAATTCTTAGAAATGAAGGATTTCATTCTTCAAATAATGATGGCGATACTACTATTCTAAGAAACCAAAATCATCTCTCTGTTTCTCATCTCATTATTCAACAACTAAGAAATAACAGTTCATTCCTCATTAATCCCACTGCAGTGTTAACCTAGTCTTCAAAATCCTCAGAACTTCTGTCTTAAAGATTGGAGGAGGTTGGGAATACCAAAATCCTTTACAACAGATTATACAGGCATCTGTCTCCCTTAACTATCCTTTATGCTGCTGGGGAAGAAACCTGAGGGGCAATCATTCTGAGTCACGTCCTTTAGTCACAGCTTTAGTAGTGAGTGATGAAGGGGAGCCCTACTGTTGGGGCATGAAATTTCTGATTTAGACCTTGCTTTCTACAATTCCTAAGTCAAAACCCTGGGATATAGGTGTGGCTGCTGAATAACTAATTGATCCCCTGGACAACAGTTCACAAGAGGCTCAGCAGCATGGTAAGCAAGCAAGCTTTATTTGAGAGGAGATATTCACACAATGAAGAGATTAGAGAGAATGGACACAGAAAGTCATCCCTAGTACTAGATAGATTTAGGCTCCCAACATGGGTAAAGTCAGGTGAATTTTTATAGGCTTCTTCTCTAAGTCAAACAAGACCAGGAATTGATGGTAGGGAGAAGGTAGTTCGAATTTGGGATGGGGATGAAGGTTCGGGACTGGTACAGCCTCACTGGTGGCAGGGGGAGAGGAAAAAAGGGGGAAATGGCAGCTAGGTAATATTAAAACACCAAATTCTTGTGAAAGAGGGCTTTGGCATTTATGCAGATCTTCCTTTGGGTGATTTGGGATTTTTTTTAACTTCCTAGGTATTTCTTCATTTAGCAGACTAAGGACACTACTACATTCCTTACAATTATATAGCACCTCCCAAAGATTACAGAGACCTTACCTCAAAATAACTCTGAGAGTTAGGTAGGTAGTGCAAGTACCATCTTATTTTACAGTTGAAAAAACTGAGGCACAGAAAGGTTAAATAGCATGATCAAAAAGCATTAGTCCAGCATTCTTTCCCCCATACCACAGTGCCCCTCATTAGCTATACACTAACATAACCCTGCAGAAAGTAGACAAAGGAGAAATGGACTCCATGTTTTCACAGAATAATGAATCAATGAGCATTTATTAAGTATAGCACCACGTTAGGTGCTGGGTATGTAAAAACAAAAATGAAACAATCTTCAGGAAGCCCGCACTCTATCAGGGCCAACACTGCTGCTCATATAAGGAAAAATAAAATATATGCAAAGTAATGGAAGATCATCCCTTTTCCTGGGTCTTCTTTGTGCAATATCCTGAACTGAGTAAACCAGCCAGATTTAGGTAATCCTCCTTAAATGTCTGAAGTGGTTGGGAGAGGTAAAGTCAAGGTAAGGTGCCTATCACAATTTTCCTACTTCAGGTAGTAAGTTTACTTCCATATTAAGATCTGATAGACTCTGGTTAGGTGAACAGAACAAGGCATCTTTGTTTCTTTCAGAAACCATATGGAAAACAACCAAGAATGGTTTGGTTGGATGATCTGTAGCAATAAGGAATTCAGATAACTTACCTAAATTAAATCCATGCATAATTCAAAATCTTCCTAATGGGTAGATCTGATCACTACTTTTTAAAAAGAAAACACTGTTGTCTTCCCTTTGCCTGCCAAATTGCATTCACCTGGTCATTTCCACCTACCTAAATTGTATCTATCCTTCAAGACTTGACTCAAAGGCTTCCATTTCCATGTTCCCTCCCATGATCTGCCTAATCTCAGTAATTTCATATCAATTTCTGTGTACATCTTGTGCATTTGTTACGTTCTGGCTTATACCAGTTTCTTCTTCTTGTTGTTTTTTGGTGTATATATATTTTTTTAAAGTTGAATTTTTTTTTATTTTCAAATGCTTTATTAACTTCTGATTTGCATCATTCATTTCTGCCAGATATTGAGTTACAAATTTTCTCCTCGTTTTTCCCCTACCCACTGCCCCAAAATAGCAGTCCCACAGGATATCCCCTCCTCCAATCTGCTCTCTGCCATATTTTGTCCCATACCCCTTTCAACTTTTCCAGTGCATCTCTATGCCCCAGTGCCTGTATATCTTATTTTCCAATTAAATGTAAAATATTATTAATAATAGTATATATGTATATATGTATATATATATATATATTTGAACATTTTATTTTAAAACTTTGAATTCCAGATTCATTTCCATCCTCCCTTGTCACCCCCCCCCCTTACTGGGAAGATAAGCAGATCAGTATAGGTTGTACATGTGTGGCTAATGCAAAACAATAACATGGTAGATATATTGTAAAAGACTGACTATATTTCCCTCTCTCCTATCCCACCTCCCACTTGTTCTATTCTCTACTTTGATCCCGCCCTTTTCAAAAGTTAGTGCTTCTAACTTCCCTCCCCTCCCCAGCCTGCCCTCCCTTCCATCATCCCTCCTCTCATCCCCTTCGCCCTACTCTCCTGTAGGGTGAGATACCCTATTTAGTGTGTATTTCATTCCCTCCTCAAGCCAAATTCAATGGGAATAAGGTTGACCCATTCCCTTTTGCCTTCCTGTTCTTCCCCTCCATTGTAACCATTTTCCCTTGCCTCTTCTATATGAGATAGTTTACCCAATTCTGTCTCTCCCCATCTCCTCTCATTATATTCCTCTCACCTCTTAATTTCACCTTTTAAGTATCATCCCTCCCTGTTAAATTGGTCCTGTGCCTTCTATCTATGTATACCTGGAAACATATATACCCACATTCACATATGTATTCATATGCCCATATACCCTCATATATAGACATTCTATATATATTTCTATTCCCTTCAACTACTGAGAAAAGTTTCATAAGTTACAATTATTGCTTTTCCATGTAGGAATGTTAATAGTTCAACTTTGATAAGTTCCTTATGATTTCTTTTCCCTATTTACCTTCTCATGCTTCCCTTGCTTCTTGTATCTGAATGTCAAATTTTCTATTCAACTAAGGTTTTTTCAGCAACAATGTTGAATTCTATTCCACTGAATGGCCATATTTTCCCCTGAAACATGATACTCAGTTTTGCAGGGTAGGTGACTCTTGGTTTTAATCCCAGCTCCTTTGCCCTGTGGAATATCATATTCCAAGTCTTTCAGTCCCTCACTGTAGAAGCTGCCAGATCCTGGGTTATCCTGATTGTGTTTCCACAATATTCAAATTGTTTCTTCCTGGCTGCTTGTAATGTTCTCTCCTTAATCTGGGAATTCTGGAACCTGGCTATAATATTCCTAGGAGTTTTCTTTTTGGGATCTCTTTCAGCAGGTGATCGGTGGATCCTTTCAACCTCTATTTTGCCATCTGGTTCTAAAACATCTGGGCAGTTTTCTTTGAGAACTTCCTGGAGGATGATTTCTAGGTTCTTTCTTTGATCATGGCTTTCAGGTAGTCCAATAATTTTTAAATTATGTCTCCTGGATCTATTTTCCAGGTCAGTGGTTTTTCCCATGAGATATTTCACATTGTCTTCTATTCTTTCATTTGTTTGGATCTGTTTAACAGCATCTTGATTTCTCATAAAGTTATTAGCTTCCATTTGCTCCAATCTCATTCTGAAGCCATGATTCTCCTCATTGAGCTTTTGAGATTCTTTTTCCATCTGGCAAATTCGATTTTTTAAGTCATTCTTCTCCTCATTGTCTTTTTGAGCCTCTTTTGCCATTTGAGTTAGTGTTATTTTCTTCAGTCAGGCTGTTGACTCATATTTTGGAATTTTCTTGCATTGTTCTCATTTCTCTTCCCAATTTTTCCTCCACTTCTCTTATCTGCTTCTTAAGGTCCTCTATGGCCTGTAACCAGCTCTTATTTTCCTTTAAAGCTTTTGGTGCAGGAGTTCTGACTTCACCATCTTCCTCCTGTTTCATGCTTTACTCCTTTTTGTCGCCAAAATAGGAGTCTAATGTTGGAATCTTCGGTCTGCTTTGTTTCCTTTGCCTGGTCATGTTGCTCCTCAGTCATTTGACCCCTGGGCTTTTTGACACAATAGAACTCTGCCACCAGACAGGGGAGCTTTCGTCCCAAATGCTGGGGTTTTCACAGCTGCCGAAGGTATTGGATGGGTGCCCTCTCTGAGGTTTCCACACACTCTGGCAAGCTGGACAAACAACCCCAGGACCTCCACCCTAGACTGCAATCCAGCCAAGCAGGTTAAAGCAAGAGCGATTACTCCTCAGACTGGTGCTTTGTCCCCCTACATTTTGCAGGCCAGGAGCTGAAGCTGCCATGTGACGCGGATGGCTGTGCTGGTGTCTCAGCGGCTTCTCGCCCCAGGGGCAAAAGCTACTCACTCCCACTTACTGGGTCCCAAAGTCCAGACTGCACTGACCTCTCACTTTGTCCTTCGCATCTATGTGTTGATAAATCTGGAAATGGCCACAGCTGCTGCTGATCTGGAGTCCCTCTTGGCGGAGGCTGATCAGGCCCACCCTGGGGCTAAAGCCTCTGCATGGGGCTGGGCTCGGCTCCCAGAGCACTGCACTGGCCAATTCCTGCCGGCCTGCTGGGTCGTCCTCAGCAGAAGGTTAGCTTCTCTGTGTCATTTTGTGGGTTCTGCAGCTCCAAAGTTTGTTTAGAATCCCCTTTTTACATGGATTGGGGAAGATGGAAGCCAGAGAAGCAGGGAGGTCCTGCTTCTACTGCGCCATCTTGACTCTGCCCCCCTGGTGTATATTTTTGTCCCCTCTTTAATCATAAATGCTTTGTTGGTTGTGTGACTGTGAGTATATCACTTAATCTTCCAGGCTCAATTTCTTTATCTATAAATCAGGAGATTAGACTAGGTAATTTCTAAAGTTGTTGTCCAACTCCTCCACTGCCACTAACTTTTGATTTATGATCCTACTTTCTTATATCAAAATCCCACTGAAGTATCTTAATGTTGAAAAATAAAGATTTTAACACCCTATGATCTCTCACACCTGCTTCCTCCTTTCCATCCTCATTGCTACAGAACCAATTCAGTCCTTCATTGATGTTCAGATGTGAGGTATATATTTATCACTGTAAAATATTTCTTGTTTATTCCACATGGACATTGAAACATAACAGAAAAGAGAGGCTGGATTGGAATTTAGAAGATTGCAATTTAAATTATTCCTCAATCACTTATTAGCTATGTGACTCTGGGTAAGCCACTTAATTTCACAAAACTTCAGCTTCCTCATCCATAAAATGGCAATGATAACAAAAACATTTGCACACTTTCCCACAGAGGATTGTAAGGAGGATCAAATGAATCCTTTGAACCCAAAATTTCAGAGTTGAAAGGAACTCATTATAGTTACACATTTTTTAAAAATCAACTTTTTTAAAGGAAAAAAATTAACCTTTCTGTGGCAAAACCTTCTTCCACCAAATTGTAATGGAAGACAACAGAAGTTTGGATACTTCAGTACTGCAAGATAAAACTAACTAACCCTATAGAATACTAACTAAATACTAACTAAGTCTATATAATAAAAACTAATTCTGAATTCTCTCAAGTTTTGAAATGCAATTATTTTGGAGAAATTGTTGCCTGTGCAGAATGTTTTACTTAAATGCCTTTCTACTGGATAGTGTTTGAAATAAGTGGAATATTTGTAAGGCAGAGATTTCTTGTTTTGAACAGACTCTAACTTGTATGTAGAGAAAATCATTTTAAACCCTAGAGATAAAGGTTTTAAGACTGTTGTCTCAAAGTAATTAAATTCATTTTCCTTAGGCATTTTTTTTACTACAATAGGCCCTCTCTGTTATGAAGACATATTGGGTCTATTGCCAGCTCATGGCTCCACCCAAAGGAAGGCAAACAGTACACTAATACGACATTAAAATTAAATTTACTCAGACTAAAGTCAGGAAATTCAACCTAAGACACCCATAATAGGGAAGAGTTAATGCACTTTTGGGGACTGAGGATGTTCAGGCCATGACTGCCAAGATGATTTTTTGAAATTCAGATCTCACAATTCCCAGAGATTCAAAACAAGAGCCAGAAGCTGGGGTTTATCCCTTCTGTCCCATGTATACTTGTTAGAGTCTCTAGAGATTGTCATCAAAATTCAAAGGCCTTTGCTCACTATACTCCCTACTAACAACCCTACTCCTAGCTTCATTAAATTGTTTAAGCTTTTGCCTCACAGAACATAGAGCACTGGGCTGGAATTAAGAAGACCTGAGTTCAAATGAAACCTCACACTCTTACAAGCTATGTGATCCTGGGCAAGTCATTTAACCCTGTTTGCCTCAATTTCCTCACCTAGAAAATGAGGATAATGAGAGCACCTGTGTCACAGGGTTGTTGTGAAGGTCAACTGAAATATTGTGTAATGTGTTAGCACAGTGCCTAGCATACTATTGCTGCTTAGTCATGTCCACCTCTTCATGATCCCATGGACCATATTGTTCGTGGGGTTTTCTTAGCAAAGATACTTCTCTAGTGGATTAAGGATTAAAGGGATTAAGGAAAGCAGAGGTTAAGTGACTTGCTCAGGGTCACTGATCATCTAAAGCTGGATTTGCACTTAGATCTTCCTGATCCCAGACCCAAAGCTCTTCCACTGAGCCACCAAGGTGCCTCCTAATTTTTGCCTAATATGCCTATACTGATAAAACCATATTTGTTTCTGATGCTGAACCATTTGACAGTGGTTTAGTAGGTGCTAAATAAATAATTCTCTCTACTCCCCCTTCCCCTTCTCTACCATCTTTCCTTACACTGGGCTTTTTAAATAATACAAATCATAGTTTCTCACACTTAGAAAGTAGCTCAGAGATTACCTAGCCTACCACCTATCCCAATAAAGAATCCCATCTGGTCCAGGCAGATAGGTGGCACAGTGAATAGAGCACCAGCCCTGGAGTCAGGAGGACCTGAGTTCAAATCTGGCCTCAGACACTTAACACTTACTAGCCATGTGACCTTGGGCAAGTCACTTAACCCCAACTGCCGTCCAAAAAGAAAGAATCCCATCTCTTCAACCCCAACAAATGATAACCTATGGTCCATATGAAGACTTCCAGTGACCTCATTACAATCTACCCAACCCCTTAACCCCTACCTCCTAAAAAACAGTCCATTTCATCCATGAGCAACTCTAATTATTAGTTTTTCCTATTCTGAGCCAAAATATGATTCCCTGTGACTTCCACCTATTGTTCCTACATTTGCTCTCTGGGTCCAAGGAGAAAAAGCCTCATCCCTCTTCCATATGACAACCTTTCCTATCTATGAAGATAACTTTCACGTTCAGTCTATCTGCCTCTCACTCCCTGAAATCTTTAGGCAAAACAGGCTGGCTCCTTCTGGTCCACTTCTGGTCCTTTTTTTATAGCTCTCTGATCACGTCACATCTTTTACAGGTTGTTTCCTAATGTCCAGTCCACCCTTTCCTCTAGCCATGGAAATCCCCCAGAAACTTTGTATTATGGCTACTGCTTTTCTCTTTCAATTTTTCCTATATACTCTTCACAGTATTACTACCTGAAGCATGTGAATCCCACTGAAATCAAAAGGAGGCAACCAACCCTTTTACCCTGGAATTCTCCCAACTAAGACCTGTGTACTGTGTGCTACTAGCAGGTCTAAACCAAGGCAAGGACTTAAGGTAACTGTGTGACTCTGGAGAAGCCATTTAATCACTCTTGGCCTCAGTTTCTTCATGTGTAAAATGAAATTTGAATTAATTAAAAATTTTAAAAATTAAAAGTTAAAAATAGCTTACTTTTATATATCACGTTATTAAGAGTTGCAAGATGCATGAAATATATTATCTCATTTGATTCTCACAACAAACCTGTGAGGAGATGCTGTTATTATTCCCTGTTCTACAAATTAGGAAATGGGCTCAGAGTGGACAGGGTCACTCAGGTAGGACTTGAACTCAAGACTTCCTAACTTCAAGTCCAGCATTCTATCTACCACATCGATATCAAGATCCCTTTTTAGCTTTAAATTCTATGAAAAACAGAAAAAAAATGCAGTAAGAGGAACAAGAAAAAGGAAGGAAAGAGATGAGAAAATGAAATAACTGCTTTATGATTTACAAAGCACTTTATAGCCATTATCACATTTGAGCCTCAAGCATTTTTTAAACCATTTTACAAATAAGAAAACTGAGGAAAATTAGGTAACTTGTCCATGGCACCAAAGCTCATGAGTATTTGGGAGACAATTCTAACCCAGATGTTACCGATTCAGATTCTGACCAGCTATTATATAGGTTACTTCAAAAAATGGAAAATACAGTATATATAATGGAATACTGAAGAAAAAAATTTTAGAGTTAAAAGGTATCCAGTCCCCTCATTACAAGGATATGAAAACTAGCCTATGGACATGAAATGGCTTTGCCTAAGGTCACACTGTTAGTGGCATAGTTGAGACTAGAAACCAGGTCTCCTAATTTTCAATCCACTGCTCCAATCCACCAAATGATGTTGCTGCCAACATGATAGAGTCCCACCAACCACTGTCTCATGTGCCAGTCAGTGGCACCATCAATGTACGTTACCTAATCTTGATCTAACCCAGTTCCTAAGGTAGCACTTCCATTATCATCTTGAGTCACTGTGGCCAAATGTTATTTGCTGCCCTTTTCTATAAAATCCATCACCTTGTTTTATGCTTTTACTATCAGATCCTTAGCCTTGGATTTGGTCTTTCAGACTTAAACTATACTCTGGCTTTAATGTTAACTTATCAACTTATGCCCTTTAGTGTGACTATCAAGGAACTGAGAATGTTTAACTTGGAGAAGAAAAGACAGATGTCTTGCACATATTTAGGGGTTGTAATGTAAAAGAGGTATTGGACATGTTCTACTTGGCCCCAGACTAGGAATAGTGGGGGAAAGCTGCAATGAAGTAAATCAAGACTAGAAGAAAGAAAAACTTCCTAACATTTAGAACAATCCCAATGTGAAATGGGCTGCAGCATCAAGAGGAAGTGGGTTTGCCCTAACTTGAGTTCTGTAGGCTGTTTGGATTTGAGATATACTACAGAGAGGATCCTTTTTTTCTTTATTTTTTATTCTTTATTTATTTTGATTTTTTTTATTCTTTTTTTAGAGTTCCAAATTCTCTGCCTGCCTCTAGTCCTTCCCCCACTCATTGAGAAGGCAAGAAATTATATTTGTCATGCATGTGAAGTCATGTAAAACATATTTCCATATTTACCGTGCTGCAAAACAAAACAAAACAAAAACCACACTCAAGAAAAACAAAGTGGGGAGAAAAGATGCTTCAATCTGTACTCAGAGTTCATCAGTTCTCTATCTGGAGGTGGACAGCATTTTTCACTATTACTCCTTTGGAATTGTCAAGGATCATTGTATTGATCAGAGGAGAAAAGTCTTTCACAGCTGATTAGCATTACAATATTGCTGTTCCTGTTTACAAAGTTCTCCTGGTTTTGCTCTCTTCACTTCATATCAGTTCATACACATCTTCCCAGGTTTTTCTGAAAACATCCTGCTTATCATTTCTTACAACAACCATATACCACAATTTGTTCAACCATTCCCCAATTTATGGGCACTGAGGGGGGCACCTTTTTTTTCATTTACATGTTAAATTACATGGTCGCTGCAGTCCTTTCTAACTCTGAATTTCTGATATTATCTGAAATGTTCCTTTTCTCCATTCAATCCAAAATATTTCTGAAAAGCCATTCTTTCTTCCTGTCTCTTTCACTCAATCTTTCACTTCCACAAAAGGGAATTCACTCACCATTCTCAGCATGGAGCTCAGATGTGCTCCTCAGCTTCAAGGCCTTTGAGATCAGCTCAACACTAACTTCTCTTTATAGCCCTCTCTCAGCTCCTTTCATTCCCATTCTCTGGTCCCTTTTTCCATTCATTCTTCTTGGCCAAACTAATTCTCAAGACAACCCTCTACAATTGCTTGATTGTCTTCCTCCTTCCTTACATCGAAATCTCACTTCAAAATCTACTCCTTCAGTTCACCATGGCCAACTGTAAACTAAGGTGGAGAAAAAGATATAAAGTAGAAAACTGAATTTTCCCCACCCAATGAAAGAACAGGAATAGCTTGCGCTCTCTCTCTCTCTCTCTCTCTCTCTCCCCCAATATCTTCTCCTTTCTTCAAAAAACTTTTTTTTAATTTTTGTCCCCTTTGTCTTCTTAGCAATGCAAATGCTACAGGAATAAAGCGAGTGTGTTGCTTTTTATTCCCTGGACTCTAGTAAATGGAAGCTGAAAAATAGTAATGAAATTGGATGTTTTTAACTGGAGGAAATAACTCCATTAATTGTTTTTTACATTTCTTGTATTTTTCGCAATTTTACTATCCAAAATAATTCAAAGCCATCAGTCATAATGTACTCAATGGAGACTTTAGAATGTCTGAAATCTCAAGTAAATACATTTGACCAAATTTAAGATAAGAGATTAATTTCTTCTTTCTAAAAAGAGGATACTATTCCTCCTTATCTGCTGAAGTGTGTCTTCTTAAGGACTCTTCTCAAGGAGAATTAATGCTGCTGCACAGGGCTCAATCCCATCTAACCCAACAAACACTTAATAAGTACTAATGCAGAGGTTTCCAAAGTGGGTGATGCTGCCCTCTGTGGGGTGCTAGAATGATCCAGTAGGGTGGTAATAGCCCCAGGTACAATTTGGGGGGCATTGAATAAAAATAAAGGGGCAGTGAAAGCATAAGGAAAAAGAATTTTGAGAAACTGTTTGTACTTGTTTCACCTATTGAGTAACAGAGTTAAAGTCACAGTGATTACATTATTTTCAAATAAACACACAAAATGCAAGTTATAACTGATCAGTGATGAAGTCTGCTGACAAGTCTTAACAAGCAAGTGTTGGCAGGGGAGCATGTCGAGCCCTATTGGGAAGTACAGCATACATTGGCAGGAATATGTGTGTATAATGATTTGTTTATAATACAATACTATACAGTTACATGACACAATGTTGCATCATCAAAATTTCAATGCAGGAAGAAACCCCACAAATTTATAATAAATTATTAAATTTAATATGCATTATTTTTTATATTTTATATATTTTTTAAAATGATACAAATTTCAAAAGAAAAAAACCATGGAAGGGTTAAAGAAAGTAGATTTCTGGGGTGGGGAGGGGGGAACTGAGAATTTTTTTTTAAAGGGGGCAGTAGACCAAATGAGTTTAGGAACTTCTTCCCTAACATGATGCTCAGCACTGTGGTAGGTGATGAGAGTACAACAAAAACAAAACAGCCGATGACTTCAAGTAGCCAACATTCTAATGAGGAAACTACAACACCGATCAACAAGTATGTGCTAATATCTACTCTATACCAGGCATTCTGCTGAAGTGTTGGAGTTACAAAGACAAAAACCCTGCCCTCAAAAAGCTCACATTCTAATAGGGGAGAGAATATGGAGGTAGATCAGCAGATCCATGACATATAGACACTAGCAGCTAGAAGGATCAGGAAAGGTAGAAAGTAGAACTTGAGCTGAATCTCAAAGACTATCTTTCACAGTAGATTATCATCACAATACTGCTATTACTGTATACAAAGTTCACTTCACTTTGCATCAATTCATATAAGTCTTCCCAGGTTTTTATGAAGCCATGTTGATTATTGTTTCTTATAGCACAAAAGTTCTTCATCACAATCATATACTACAACTTGTTCAGCCATTCCCCAGTTGATGAGCTTCAAGGAGATACTTTTTCACTTACAGCAATGCCAAAAGATAGGTGTAAGCAGGGAATAAATTCCAGGCATGGCGCAGGGTACAAAGGCAAAGAGATGGGAGTAGGAAAGTTCTAACATGCTCAGCAAGTAGGTCAACATGGCTGGATCTCAGAGGGCAAGGATGGGAGGAGTGTAAGAAAATTGGAAAAGCAGTAACAGGTCAAATTGTGGATTTGATGTCAAATGTCAAAGAGAAAAAATTATATTTGATCTTAGAAGTAATAGGGAGTTAATGGATTTTACTGAAAAAGGAGGAGTTACATAATCAGACCTATGCTTATAAGAAAAGCACTTTGGTCACTGTAGGGAGGATGGATTGGAGTGGAAGGTGCTTGTGGCAGGGAGGCCAAAAAGAAAGCTCTTACAATAGTCCAGGAGTAAGCTAATGAGGGCCTGAACCAAGGGGGTGGCATTGAGTGGAGAAGAGGGGACGTATATATGAGAAAGGTGGAGACAGGGATAACATCATTTGACAGCATGATAAATTTGTACATTCCAAGTGCAAAATAAAGGCATACTCTGCCTTATGTGACAAGTCAGTTCTACAAGAACACAATATTGCACAAGACATTGGTGCTGGGGCAAATTCCATAAGAAATTAGGGGACAATCTTTTGCTACTCTCTAGTGCCAGGTGCAAATATAATAAAATCCATCAGAAGAAATAAGTATTACACTCTAGGAATTACATAGTCTTATTTTTTCCAAATGGAATAAAAATCAAGCCCTTTGTAAAAAAAAAGTTACAAGTCTTTGTACAATGATATGTCTATTAAGATTCTTTAGCATTCTGCTGCTGTACAGTTTCTTTTCTCTTAGACTGTGTCATCTATTTGGAACAATCTAATGCAATAGTGGGGCTGGGGGAAGTAATTTAAATTAAGGGCTATTAAGCAAGGCAATGATATTCAATGTATTTAATGTTTTTCCCAGACACTAACTCAAGTGCTTTCCATTTCCCAATCAGCAACACTGTTATGCTCTAATAGATCTGCCCATCAGATATGATAATTGGCCTTCAATTACATTTCATTCCAAATTAATCCTTGTAAGTGTACCAAAGCAAAAGACAATAGGCAAAGCAAAGACACTAAGACTACATGATAGTCTTTACTAGAGTAAAAACTCTGGGGAATCAGGAAAATTAACAGAACCAGCTTTGTGAGAAATACTTACTAACAGCACAGAGTCTTCTGGGAAATCACTACCTGTGGGTGGGTTGGAAATTTTCTAACTGAAGGTTTATGCTCCTACAGAAAGAGGAGGAGGGAATAATGTGGGTGAATGAACCAAAGGCATGAACAGCTAGCTCATGTGCAACATTTCTCGTCTCACTTCTCCTGAGGCAATGTGGTTTGAGGTACACATGTGTCTTACTCTGGTAAGAGTATTTCCAAAGTATCCTACTGCATTATCTCTTTCTCACTAGGGAACGCTGGGAAACCAAAACCCTGATGTTGCTAGGTGCTCCAAGTAAATCAGCCTACAACCAAAATACAGAATGGAAGCTGTGAGTAGTGCATGAATTCTTTCTGATCACTAAGGTACCAATCTCAGCCAAAAAGTTGCTCCCCGTGGCTGCCTACTGGGTACTGTGCATGCATCTTACATGTAACTAGTCATTTACATGTTTTCTGCTGTCCTAGAAGAGAAGCTCCTTGAAGGCAGGGACTATGTTTTGTTTTGTTTTGTTTTGACCTTCTTTGAATCCCCAATGCACAGCACAGTGCCTGGCACATAAAACATACTTAATAAATGCATATGAAATAGATTTTAGAGAATCATAGCTCTAGAGCTAAAAGGAGGCTCAGAGGCCATTTAATCTAATCCCCTCTTTTAATAGATAAGGAACCTGAGATCCATAAATGATGAATTGATTTACCCAAGGTCACACAGATACTAAGAGTCAGGGGCAGGTTTTGAACCTAGGTTTTCTGACCCCAGAAACAGTGTACATTTCTACTGTGTCAGACTTTCTAGTCCTCTCTCCTACTGACCTCATACATTTGGGATTCTCTGTCATTACCTAATATACCAAAGTTAAATCTTCAGGGCCCCAAAGTAGCAATATGAACATTTCTTCCAACTGAAAAGTTAATACAATTTCCAAAAAGTCCTCTCTGCTCCCCCCCAGGATCAATTGATTTAAGATATTGCAACTTTATGACATACCTGATATAACAGTGGTTTTAACACTTCCTGATACTAAGGAGTAAAATTAAGTACAAAGAACACAAATATCCATCCACTATGGATCTCCTTATAGGATGACAAATCTCAGGAATGTTCAGTGCTCTCCTGGAAAGAAAGGAGAAAAGCAGGAGCAGGGAGAGCAAGGAAAACACTCTCATAATGGTGCTATGACCATGTTCAAATGCTTTACACCGTAGATCTAGGAGTTCTCAACCTGGAGCAGGGCAGGGGTAAGGGGGGAAGGATGGATGACACCTTGTTTCTTAAAAATATTTTTATAACTCTATTTTACAATATTTGGTTTGCGTTGTTCAGTTTAAAACAAGGAATCTACAGACTACATTAGCCTCTCAAAGGAGTCCATGAAGCAAAAAAAAAAAAAAAAAGTAAAACCTCTTTGCTGTAGCACAATTTCTGCATCTACTTTAAGCGCAACACAAAAAGCACTGGAAACCAGCTGAATTCTTGCCCATCAGCCTCTCTGCCAAGTCACTTAAGGCAACTGTCTCCAAATGTAGGATTTTGCCTCATGACACATCACTATCATTTGCAAAGCTGTCAGGTGTCTTCTTACAGAATCAAATATGTCCTGCTTCCTTCCACAAAAGGAAGAAATACACACACACACACACACACACACACACACACACACACACACACACACACACACACTAAAACCTCCTTTACCCCCAGAACTGTACATTTGATAAATGCCTGGCTTGCCAAAGGATTGCATTTTGGCAGGGTAGGGCACTGTGAAAGCCAACACCTGCCTGCCCCCACTCCACTCCACTCCATCTCCACTCCATTCCATCCCGTGCCTGGTTATGAACTGCCAAGCTGTAGCATCAATACCCTGAAAGGACCTTTCTTCCACACTTTTATACACTATATGGTTATCAAAAGACTCCTCAAGTACACTTGCCAATAGCAAAGGCACTTAGAGCATTCCACAAGGCAGTAATGAAAGGCATAACCACAAGTCGGGGTTTCAGCAAGGATTAGTCCTTCCCTTAGGCTGCCAACAAAGCCTTGAAAATTATATCTTTAAAAACACAGATTATGGCCTTGTCGAGGGGTTACAGCTGATGTATGCAGTGGGAAGAGAAACATATCAACTGCTTTCACCTATACTCACACAAAGGCATTGCTGGAAGGGGAGATGAATGTTGGCTCCAATTTCTTTGCTCATAAGAGTCTTTATAAACCATTGTTTGGTGCCCCACATTTTTACATAGGTTTTAGATAATATTCCTCTTTTCTGATCCACAATACTTAGCCCACTGCTGGGCACACAGCAACTTTTAGGACACACATATTAGTTGAATGATTCTAATAGAGATATCTCACCCAGCTCTGACCATGAGATTTGAGCTCAGTAGTTTTGCCCAATCCCTAGAAAGGATAGCTTTGCACAGCTGGCTGTGTTTATTCAGACCAGGTGTCTCTTCCCCACCCCAAAGCATGTTTTCCTGCAGACTATGAATGTCTAGTCTGATAACAATATTCAATGTGTGTCAGGACAAAGATTAAACCCACACCTCAAACGTCAACATGGTCCCAGTCAGTCTGCTAACTATTATTCCCTAAAATCTGTTAGAAAACTTAAAAAACAAGAGTACATCAAGGTTTCAATCATTTTTCTGTGGGAATGCCCTTAGGATGGGTAGTGAAGAAGATGGAGAGTGGGAGTGGGAGCACAGCATGGTTTCCCATTCTCAAAGTCAAAGGCAGTTCTGACCAACAGCAACAGCAGGCAAAGGGATGTGGGAGTAACAATCAGCCCATATGCCAATAAAAATCAACTTGCATGCTGCCTTTAACATGTGTGTTATAGGTTGCTGACCCCTGCCTGATAACCCAGTTGGGCTTTAAAGGATTGGCAATAATTTGGTAATTCACGTTGATATAGTATGTTTTTTATCACAAGCCTGTGAGATTAGTAGTGAAAATATTATTATCCCCATTTTATCGGAAATAAGACCAAGTGGTTTTCACATGGCCACATAGCTAATAAGTATTGAAGGTAAGACCAGAGCTCAGATGTCCCTGACCCTAAGTTCACCACTCTTTTCCAGTATCTTATATTGAGTCTACAAATGTAAACTAGAATTCCTTTCCACTGGGAAATGTACCTCCTAGGTGAGAGGTAAGGAAGCATATACTAAGATGGTAGCAATGAACCAATGAAGGTGCCAATAATGCTAAGATGTCCCCTTCCCCCAGCGCCCCCCTATAAACTATTTACTTCAAAGATTGATGTCATACTTTCACACAGCCCTTGGCCGCTATCCATAGGGTCTCATACATATCCTCTTTGGGGGCTCAATTTCCCCACAACTCTGCCATCTACTTGATGCCTTCCCAGTCTCCTCATTCTCCTGACCAGATGGGGTTTGGTAGGTCATTATTTGTTTCACAGGGCTAGGCTGGACACTCTGGAGAATAAACTAATTTCTTTCCATTACCTGTCCAGTGTGGACTCTCCTCAACCCAGGAATTAAAATGCTAGGCATAGGGACACTCACCACTCCTTTCTCCAGGGAGACCCATTTCATCCCTTTTACTCACAGAGAAGGGCCTGGGATCTCTGTCTCTGTTTCTGGGGTCTCCAACATAGGATAAGTTGTATTCCAAGGTCTGTTACCCATTCAACTGAATTTTTCCCAGAACACAAATTTTCTAGTTAAAGCTCTGGCAATAAGAAAGGAAAGGAAGGAACATTCTCAAGGTGCACATGTGGAATTTTGTTATTCTATGCTCCTAACCCTGCCCTTAAGTCAGGAATATGATTGCTTTTTTCCTCTATCCCCATAATTATCTTTACTTGGGTTGGTATTAGAGAAGATAGAGGAACCTGGTACATAAATAGCAATCCCAACCTCCCTTCAATATGAAGCAAGGATTATTTCAGTTATTAAACACCCAGAAATGTAAATGGAACTGCTCTTGGGGTGAAGCTGTGTCTTCCCTGTGCTTTCAGTTGCATTGAGACTGAAACCATTTTACATATATACTCCTAAATTGCCATTCCCACACAGAGGAGTGTATGACCCTCTGGATCTTTTAATACCGATTCTCTTGTATTCTGCTCTCTCTGCTGTCACCCTTCACCAAAATGAATCAGCAGGAAGCCAGAGCCCCTAATACACCATTAGCTGTTATGAGAAGCAGGAAGAGCAATTCATTAAGAAAGGTTCAAAAGTACACTACAGTTCAGTTCTGTCCTTTGCTAGAAGTGAGACTGCCCTAGCATGGCATCTTCATTAGTGATGGAAACCAGTAGAATGCTATCTTCTGGGCATTCTTTACTAGGAAAGAATTCCAGTAAATATGAAACATGAAGAATGAACAAATGTCCTGTCTTGGGATATAACAGACTAAGAAGGCTGAATATTTATCATTGGCTTTTCTTATACAATTAGAAAAATAAATTTGGATTCATAAACAAAATCCAAAAAAAACCATGCCAGATTGGTAGTACTCAAGTAAGTTACTAAACCTCATTGAACAGCAGTGCTGAAGCTGGAACTTAATAGTTTCTGACACCCAAGTCTGAAAGGAAGTTTACAGGTTATTAATATCGTCATAAAGCCGAGTACTAAGTCTAAGGCTATACATTATATCCCAGTCTGTGACAATTAATTTCATTCTATTTTGAAGTCACAAAATGCTTGCCTAAACCTAATCAGGCAGCCATCCTGAAAATTTGTCCTGCTGACCATCTAGAAGTAGGATGGCAGAGAGATGGCTTCTGTTACATGTGTGGGTATTTAGGTATGTTTGAAACATCATAGACAGATTGAAACAAATCCATCATGAATGATTGAAAAAGCAACTCAAAGGCATATCTTACTATTAGTATATCAATAGTACCTTTTTATTTTTTACAAAGGTCTCCAAAACCTGGCCCCTTTCATTTCCTCAGTCCTTTATTTTATTTTATTTTATTTTAACAATTTATCCCCCTCCATTGACTGTAGTATTCAGCTACTCTGGCCTATTTTCTGCTCCTTACACGTGACACTCACATCTCTTTTCTATGTGCCTTTGCATTGGATGTCCTCCAAGCCTGAAATGCTTGGCATCTTTGCCCCTGCCTCTTAGCTCCCCTGGCTTCCTCTGAGACAGTTCAAGTCCCAACCTCTACATGGGGCCTTTTCCAGTTCCTGTAGCTACTTCCCCTCTGAGATGACCTTTCATCTGCTCTATACATCTCTTTCTTGTACGTATCAAGTTGTTTCCATGTTGTCTCCCCATTAGTGAGCTCCCCATGGACAGGAATTGTTTTTGCCTTTGTATCCTTAGCACATGTTACACTGACTGGCATGCAGTAACCATTAAATAGATGCTTATTGACTGAGAAAATCTGCAACATACTCTAGGTCTGGATTTTTCTTTTTGTTTAGTAATTTCAATTGTGTCCAACTTTTCATGACCCCATTTGGGACTTTCTTGGCAAAAATACTGGAGAAGTTTGCCATTTCCTTCTCCAATTCACTTTACAGATGAGGAAACTGAGGCAAACGGGGGTAAGTGACTTACCCAGGATCACACAGCTGGTAAGTGTCTGAACCCGGATTTGAACTCATGAAGATAAGTCTTCTTGGTTGTAAGCCTGGTGCTCTATCCACTGCTGTACCTAGCTGCCCACTTTGGGGTTACAAATTACATATATGATGGTACTTCTACCAAAATCTCACTATGATGCCTCACTGAAATCAAAGTTGACCTAGGTCCTGAAAGGCTATACCAGCAAAGCACTAACTCTGACCTCTTCTACCAAACCAGGAAAACTTCAAGCATAATCTTTTCCCTCTAGTTCCTTGAAGTTAGGGACTGTTTCATTTTTGTCTCCATATAGCCAGAGTCTAGTAGAATGTCTTGCACAGAACAGGGCTTAATAAGTATTTGTTGAATTGGATTCAATTGAATTTTGCATCAGCCATCTAAGTTTAAAAAAAAATCTTCAATCAGGTGGTGTATTTTGGAGGGTGCTGAACCATAGTCTCACACAAAACCTCCCTTCCAAAGGTTTTGAGGGGACTGAATCTACATCAGTGGAAGGAGTGCTCATAACAATGAAATCATGGATCATTCAGATATTGAAGTATGGAAGACTGGCCTGCATTGCTGTTCTATTCTCCTCATTAATGTTTGATACAAGGATATTTAAACAAATTTTCACTGAGAGAGAAATTCTTTTTCTGTGATTTAATTAGTATAAGATAGTGCTATCAAACTCAAAGTATCTTAGAAAAACACAAATTAATATTATCTATACTGTACTATGTTTTTATTTCTTTTGTTAAGTATTTCCAAATTACATTTTAATCTGGTTCAGTACACACTTGGGAGTTTTGTTAGTTGGTGAGTTTGATACATCTGGGATAGGGAACTCCTGGTAAGGACCTTCCTTCAACATCCTCTCTGCAACTTAAAGTCTTAGAGAGATACCTGGTACACTAAGGGGCTAGTTAACATATTCTGGATCACAAAGCCAGTGTGTCAGAGGCAAATATTCTGACCCCAAGGCCAACTCTTTATCTATTATGCCATACTGCCTCCAAATTGATTGTAATGGTTTCAAATCTGCTCATGAAGTGCATAAAGGAATTCTGAGGGGCTCCAAGAAGCAAATCTTCTATTATAACAAACATAATGTAGATGACTGAACTGGGAACAACACCCACCTTGTACTATTCTATTATTCAGTACCACTGCCCCCAGGCTATTTCCATAGATTTCTAATGGTTTCTTCCCAATGCCATCATTAAATATTTAATCACATCATGGCAGTAAATAGTTTGTGATTGGACCTCTAATTATTTAGGTGATTGAATGTCTCGGCCTCTTGGTGGGCAGCACTCTAAAAGTGAGTAATCTAAAGATTCCAAACTTTGGTGGTCCTTCCAGGAGCACCATAAACACACCAACCCACTCTTCACATCATAGTCAAAACAAAACCAAAATCTCCTCCGGGAAACAATTGCTCCTGATGTTGCTCTAGCAACTGGCTTTTCAATATCCACAGAAGGAATGGCCAAAGTTTTCCTGAAAGGCAATTCCTGAAAAGGAGCTACCTTAAGGGCTGGCCAGTCCTCAAAACAAGTCATAATGGACCACTATTTTTCTTCTTATTGATTGTACTTCCAAGAACATCCAGTAGGATTGTCAATTAGTTGATATCTTCCCAGTAAGAAAAATTTCCCTCATGTAGGATTTCTTGCTTAAAACCTAGTTTTCTATGAGGTCTCCAGAGAATCATTACCTTTCACCTCATGGAGCAATAGTAAAGACAGACAACAGGTATATACCATTAGATTTGTTGAATGTAACCAAGAATGGCTTGGCTCTAGGTAGAGGCTATTAAATAATAAAGATACAAGAATGGAATTCAAAAGCTCTCCCTCATCAACATCTACCTGAAATCAATGAATAATTTGTTCACTAAGAAACAATGAATAAATGGTTTTTGTGCTGTTTTATGTTTTAAAATAGAGAAGTCAGTAATGGCAATTCAGGACCAGGTCATTTCTACCAGAAGTTATAGACATGTTAGCCTTCAGAAGGCTAGATTTATTAACTAATGTAGATCATGCAAAGAAACAAAGGAAATTTGTGAAACATAAGATTGTAGGTTGGAAAATTTTAGCATCTAAGGGGCAGCCAGCTGGCACAGTGAGTAAGAGCACTGGCCCTGGCATCAGGAGACCCAGGATTGGTTCCGGCCTCAGATACTTGGCACCCACAGAAAATAACTGGCCGTGTAACCTGGAGCAAGTTACTAACACCAATTGCTTTAAAAAAAAATTAGCATGTATTGGACACCTGGACAAACATGATCAAGTAGGTAGAATTATACACAAGAAACTTGCTCTCTTTTATAAACTAAGAGATAACAAATCCCCTTATTATGAACACAAAACACAAAATATCCCTGAGAATTCTATGGTTAAATTATATTGGAACCAAAGCATCACTAGAGACAGAAGCATAGCCCCTGACGTCCTGGAGATAAATATTTGTTTTTAATGGAAGTTACCATACCAAATACTCATATGTTCCAAATTCAATGAACTGAAATATACATAGACTTTCAAAAATATAAAAACTTAAAAGAAGAAATTAAAACACATGGGAACAGGACTAGTTACCCATCATCCCTGTCAGTCTGTCAGATATGAGCACTGTTCTAAAGACACTTTCAATGAATCTACAGAACATGAGTTTGGATCCCAATACTCTTACTCAATTAAAAAAAAAGCAGGGGCTAGGTGGTGCAGTGAATAGAGCATTGGCCCAGGAGTCAGGAGGACCTGAGTTCAAATCTGACCTCAAACATTTAACACTTACTGGCCATGTGACCTTGGGCAAGTCACTTAACCCCAAATGCCTTGCATTCCCCCCTCCAAAAAAAAAGCAAAAAAAAAAAAAAGCAGTCATTTTTTATCCACCTGTTCAATAGTCCACAGAACATTTTAAAAATAAATAAGAGAATAATAGCAGGATAGAAGTTTATCCTCAGGCCATTTTCCATCTCTACCCCCATCAAATAGCACCAAAAATAAAATCATATCACTATGATATTTTCCTAGATTTATCCTTTCTTTAATGGAGAGATGAAAATTGCACTTGGAGAGGTGAATCAGCACTTTCAGATCACAGGGGCACAATTAATGTGTTAAAAGAATAATTCATTAAGTGCTACCCCTCGTGGAACCTGAAAATTTTAATACAAACACACCCTCCCCCAGTGGGCTGAGGTGATACTACAGAAGCTCATTCACTTTGCAAGTTCAAGTCAATATTGTCCTTCCTTTCTCCTTTTCTCTCCTGATTTGGGGGCAACTTGGTTTGAGATATCAAAAATTTTATTGTGCAACTAACCCAGTTTGTTACAAATAAAGGAAAGCTAAGTATCACATATCTGCCTGGGTTATATAAATGACAATATCATAAAACAAAAGAGAGAATACCCTGCAGATGTAAAAGTGTTCACATATTTGGAGAAATCATTGTGTAAAACAGGTCGAGCTAATCTGGATTATTTCAATAGCCAGCTAGTGGTTCTACCTGCCACAAGTCCCTCCCCATTCAGTCACTAAAGTGATTTTCCTAAAGTGTAGGTACAGTCATGTCATGCCCCCACTCATACACACATACTCAATAACTCCAGTGGCTCCCTATTGCTTCCAGGATCAATATAAAATGCTCTATTTGGAATTCAAAGCCCTTTATAACCTAGCCCCCTCCAGACCTTTCCAGTCTTCTTACACTTTACTCCCCAACACTTACTCTTCAATCCAATGACATTGGCCTCCAGGTTGTTTCACCAACAACACACTCTATCTCTGGCATTTCCTCTGACTGTTGCCCATACCTGGAATGCTCTCCCTCCTCCACTGCAACTACTGACCTCCCTGACTCCCTTTAAATTCCAATTAAAACCCAACCTCTTATAGGAAACCTTCCCCAACCCTTCTTCATTCCAGAGGCTTCCCTCAACAATCTCTTAATTACCTGTATATGACTTGTTTTGTATATATTTGTTTGCATGTAGACTTCATCATTAACTGTAAAGTCTTTGAGGAAAGGGATTATCTTTTGCATCTTTATATATTCCTAGTGCATAGCATAATGCACGTGGATTGATATCTCAGTGATCACAAGCCTCCCAAAAAATGTAATAAAACATGAAGTTCAAAATAAGAGCTATACAGAGACATTCAGTCAGATTTGAAGCAGGCAAATCTGTGAATACATTATTAAGAATCTAGTCAGAAAAGACTATTGGAAATTAAGCATTAAAATATAGCCAAGTGAGTTTGAAGGCAGGTTAAAAAGGTCCAAAGTGGATTAAAAAGAAGAGAGAAAGAAGGTAATTCATGAAGACTCTCATACTACCTATAGTAAAAGTAAAAGATTGGATTTTTTTTAAAAAGAAAAGTAGATGCAACCATTATTTAATGTTGAGGACTAAAGTAGAATAGGGAGAAATCATAGGATTTAGAGGTAGAAAGGACCTTAAAGATCATGGGGTTCAAATGCCTCATACTAAAGGTGAGAAAGTGAGAAAAAAAAAGGGGGATTAATTAACTAGCCCAAGTATTCACTATTAGTAAAAAAAAAAAAAAGGCCAGAATTTGGACTGACCTATATAGTATAAATCCAAATTCTAAGATCATTCCTCAAGGAAAACTCTAGGACCATTATGCTCGTTTACCAGCTTCTCGTGGAATTTCTGTCTTAAAATACTTTTTTGACATTTTGCCAATATTGAAAAAGGTTTTTCTATAAAATAAGGGAAATGTACATAAACATGGACAAAAGCACCCCCAGGCACATAGCCAGGCAAAAAATGGGTCAAGGATAATGTTTCTATAGAACACATTTATAATTAGATCCTTGAGGAAAAGAAAAATTCCCTTTCTATGATTAAAAAGGAGAAGCAGATAGACATGTTTTAGGATTTTCTTACAAATAAAATACACTGTATTTTAGTCAGTCAGTCAACAAGCATTTATTAAGCATTTACCATATGACAGGCCTTGTACTAAGCAAGGGGGATTTAAAGGCAAGCAAAAACATAGTCCCTGCCCCCAAGGACCCCACATTCTAATGGGGGGACAGAGACAGCATATAATAGCAACAACTATTTGCATATAAGACATAGAAGGTGTAAGTGGAAGGTAATGTCAAAGGGAAGGTATCAGTGGAGAAGGAGGAAAACATGGGAAAGGCCTTCTGCAGATGGTAAGATTTTATATGAGTCTTTGAAGGAATTGTTTTCTTCAGTGAGCTTTTGGACCTCCTTTTCCATTTGGCCAATTTTTCTTTTTAAGGCATTCTTCTCCTCATTGGCTTTCTGGACCCCTTTTGCCATTTGGGTTAGTCTATTTTTAAGGTATATTTCCTTCAGCATTTTGGGGGGTCTCCTTTAGCAAGCTGTTGATTCATTTTTCATGATTTTCTTGCATCACTTTCATTTATCTTCCCAATTTTTCCTCTACTTCTCTTACTTGATTTTCAACATCCCTTTTGAGCTCCTCCAAGGCCTGCAACCAATTCATGGTTTTGGAGACTTTTGAGGCATTGGAGCTGTGACTTTGTTGTCTTCTGGTTGCATGTTTTATTCTTCTTTGTCACCAAAATAAGATTCTGATTTTTTTCCCCTCTGTTTGCTCATTTTCTCAGCCAATTATTTGACTTTTGAGCTCTTTGACAAGGTAGAACTCTTCTTCCAGAGTTGACAGTGCTCTGTTTTAAGTTTCTGGGGTTTTGTGCAGCTGTTGTCAGAGCTACTTCTAAGCACCTGTAAATTTTCAGTTTTCCTAAGGTGATATGATCGAAGGAAAGGTGTTTACTCCTCTACTGGCCTGTAATCTGGTCTGTGAGTGACCACATGCACTCTTTTCTGTCTCTGAACTGTGAGGAGGACTCCCTCTCCAGAGTTGCCACAAGCTCTGCCATGCCAGCACTCCTTTTCACCCCAGGACTGCCAGCCAAGACTATGACCCAGATCAGATTCAAGCAGGGCAAAGCAAGAGAATCCTGCCTCAGCACCAGCAAAGAGATCCCTTCAATTGCCCTATGATTAGCCTTTTGATCCCCATCACCACCACCATCTGTGGGCCTAGAGCTCCTGAAGCAGCCACTAATGCTGTTGCTGCCACCACTGCTACCTCCACTGCCCCAGGGCTAGGGCTGGACCATGCTCTTCTCTCACCCAGGTCGAACAGAGTTTCCCCACTGACTTTCTACTTTGTCTTTGGCATTTGTGGGTTGAGAAGTCTAGAAACCACCAACACTGCCAGTGATTCAGTCCCCTGAGGCTTGCACATGGGACTGGTGCAATAGACCCTTACAGTCAGCCTGCCAGGCTTTCTTCAGCTGGAGATTAAGTTTCACTCTGTCATTTTGTGGGTTCTGTAGCTCTAAAATTTGTTTATAGTCATTTTTACAGGTATTTGGAGGTCACTGGGGACAAGCTCAAGTAAGTTCCTGCTTTTATTCTGCCGTCTTGGTCAGATTTTATATGAGTCTTAAAGAAATCCAAGAAATGGGGGTAAAAAGGGACAGCATTCCAGGGCTATGGGAAGACCAATGCCAAAGCACAACATTGAGACATATAGTGTAGTGTGTGAGGTACCACAAGTAGACTCAGGTAGATGCAACATAGTGTACATGAAAGGGAGTAAGATGTAAGAAGAATAGAAAGGGACAGTTGAGTGGTGCAGTGGATAGAACACCAGCCCTAGAGTCAGGAGGACCTGAGTTCAAATCCAATCTCAGACACCTAATGTTCACTAGCTGTGTAACCCTGGGCAAGTTATTTAACCCTGATTGCCTCAGGGGAAAAAAGAAGAAGAGAAAAAAAAGAATGAAAAGATGATGGGAAGAGGCTTTAAAAGTCAAATGGAGGATTTCTTATTTGGTCCTAGAGGTAACAGAGACTCACTGGGCTTTATTGAGTAGTGGAGGGAGATGTGGTCAAACCTGTCCCTTTAAAAAAATTACTTTGGTGTAGTGGATGGATTTGAGGAGGGAGTTAAGACAGGAAGAACATTTAGAAGGTTATTCCAATAGTCCAAATGAGACATGATGAAGGCCTGAATTAGGGTGGTGTCTGTATGAGTTAAGAAAAGGGGAAGCACAAGTTATTTCAAAAGTCTAAGTGCAGCTGTAAGTTATTAAAGCTTAAATTCTTTCTCTATCCTTTCATTTTTCTGCCTTGTATTCACACTTACTAATAGCTTCAAGGGGATAAGGATCTTCCAGTGCTCTTCCCTCCCATCTCCTTCCACCTACTTTGTGGTCATTTTACATTGTCCATAAATCAAGGCAATTACAGTCAAGAATGCTGCTTTACTAACTGAGATAAAAGGGGTTGGTATCCCTGCAGTTTTTTTTTCTCCACAACTGAGAGAAAAGAAGACTTGTGGACACACTGTATACAAGGATATAGTGAAGACAGAAATGACAAGATATGGCAACAGATTGGATATGTAGGGTGAGTGGAAGTCTGGGGTCAAAACTGACCCCTGGTCATAAGTATGGATGACTGAGCCGATGGCGCTGCCTTCAACAGTAATAGAAAAGCTGAAAAGAGGGGAGGATTATTATTACCGTAGCAATTTCACAAGACAAGATTTTTAAACATCAGACCTATTCGGAAAGGGATGAGATTGTTGTTCCTAACTTATTGTGGTGGGAGAAGGGAAGCCTTCTTTTAATTACATACTAACATAGATTAGGAAATAAGACATCAGCTCAAAAATGTTAAGAAAATAGATGCTACTGCCATTTTTTTTACACACATATTAGACTCATGAAAGGTGGGGGGGTGGGAGTGGACAGCCTTATAATCTGAAAGACCTGGGTTCAAATCCTTCCTCTAATTATTATTAGTTGATGGGGAAGTCACTGAGTCTTTCAGTGTCCCCAAGCAGCTCTTGACAATTATAAATTACTGATTTACATTGGTGGAGGGAGCTTCAATACCAGGAGCTCCCTACACTGATAAAAATCACAGATAAGGACCCCAAAAAATAATGTTCAAAACTAACTAAAGATGCTCCACCATATACATGTTATTTGACCCATAAGAGTGGCAAAATTCTGTGTCTTACTTTTCACTATTAATCCAATCTACCTTTTGTTGATTCTTGATCTGTATTTTGTTCACAGGTAAGTCTATAGTGTCAATCTCATTTCAAAATGGTTTCTAGATAATCTAAAATTATTATAGTCCCACGCATTTTTAAAAATTATTTTATTTTTAATTTATAGAATAAACAAATATTTCCATAACATAGTACAATAAAAAAGATGATTTCACATGAAACTTCAAATCTGCTATGCACAACTTGCTATTCCTTTCTAACATATAACAAGATTGTCACATAACTTTTTTTTTGACAGATCACGCTGGGCAAGTCATTTAACCTCACCAAGTCATAGGCTCTAAGTATACTGGTAGTTCATACAAAAGGAATAAACAAAAAATAATCAGATATGCATTGTTTAGGAAAATCATTTAGGTGCTCAGATTTACCCATATTTATTCAAATGTGATACTGCATTAATAGGTACTGTGATTAGCAGGCATGTTCCTTCATTATATAATTAGCTTGTAATGAATATACCCAAGAAATGGATAATAAACATGGATACCTGTTTTGGATTTCTACCCACAACCAGTACTCTCCTGCATAATAACATTTCTTTAAAAGAAATCAGTCTAGAGAATAAAAATGATGGGTATATGAAACTACCCATCATTCAGTCCATCTGTCCTTTAATCCTCAGAGGAAAAGAGAAGAGGGAAAAAGAAATGAAAACAAATGAAAGCATCTATCACTCGGCCCATGAAGGTGACACCTTCAGCTATAACATTTGTGAGCTGGTAGAATTATGGCTAGTTCTTCTTTCCATATTTTCATTTTTCTGCCTTGTATTCACATTTGCTGATAGCTTCGTGGGACAAAGATCTTCCAATACTCTTCCCTTCCATCTCCTTTCCCCTACTTTGTCATTATTTTACAGAGCCCATAAATCAAAGCAATTACAGGACAGAATGCTGCCTTACTAACTGAACTGATGAAGTTAGTATTGCTGCAACTTCTTTTCTCCACAACTGAGAGAACAAAAGGCATGCAGAAATTAAACTTTCTTTCTGTAATGGCTCTTCTGTTCTAATTCCACATCTTCATTCCAACTGGTTATTTGCCTAATAATCCCTAAGAATTATTTCAAATATGAGGAGTTTAAAACCTACTGATGGAGAGGGATAATTTACTGGGGGGAGGGGAGCAAGGAAACAGTCTTCTATTATCTTCCAAGGCCACAACAAAACCATCCCAAACAAATAAGGATCCATTCTATTGATAACAAATGTAAAAAAAAAAAGTTGGATGCTAGAAGTCTAATGCCTCTCTGATGCTTTAAAACTGTTCAGGAATTCACATATACCCTGTTTTTTATTTTTTTAATGTGTATGTATATGTGTGCTTACACCCCCACTCCTTTTTGGCCAATATTTGTGTTCTGGACAGCTTATGTGATGTCTTTTTCTACAGAATGTTTTTTAGCTAGGCAGTGTGCAGGAAGAGATTTATAAAAAGAATTTGGTTTTTGATCACTAATGTTGGCAGGATATAAAACAGCATGCCTCTTTCACTGAAGAAGGTGGCATTTATGGAGTAGAAAACTAAAGAGGAATTTGTAGAAAATGAAGGCAGTAGAACGATCAAAATCCTGCAGCAATCTTTTAAGAGAATATTTCTCACCTTAAGGGGTTAGAAGCATCCAAGTAGGGATGTGTGTGACAGGGAGTAGGATTGTAAACAAGGGGGTAGGGGGTGAAATGACGCCAAGTCCATTTTCCTGCAATTACCAAATAGTTAACTGCATCACAATTAACCCACTTTGAGAAGACTGCTTTTCATAAAACCTTCTTGAACTAATTATTTAGGGCCTCAATTTTTTTACAAAAAGAAAAAAGCAATGAAGTGACATATAAAAGAAGATATATAATATTGTGAGGGAAGACATGAACTGGAATGGTCTTATTGTACACAATCTTCCTTTTCTCATTTCTGCTTTGGTAAATTCAAGATGGCAAAATCAACAGATCAATTAAAACAATTAAATGATAAGTATATCAAAGTAGGGTTCTTAGAAAGAGGGTCAAAGGAAAGACAATACCTCAAACCTCTCCAGGCAAGCATCTACAAATCAATCAAACAACTGACAGACATTGATTAAACAATAAAACAATCCTGACTCTCAGGGAGTTTGCATTCTTTAGGGAAGACAACATGTATATATGTGAGAAGAGCACTAGATATTTCAGGGATCAGGAAAGGCATGGTGTAGAAAATAGTACTTGAACTGCATTGTAAAGGAAGACAATGATTCCATGAGGAAAGGAAGGAAGGAAAGAAAGGAGAGAGGGGAGGAAGAGAGGGAAGAACAGAGGGGTGGAAGGAGGAAGGAAAGAATTTTAAGCATGGTGGATGGCTGGAGAAAAGGAAGAGAGATGGGAGGTGGAAGGCTACATGTGAGGAACAAAGAAGACAGTTTGTGATATGTGGTGCTGAAAAATGAATAATATACAATGAGTTCTTAACTCTTTTACTCCTGGAACTCTTGCCCTGTAGCCCCTGGCATCTAAGTTGGTGGTTGCCTCGGTCATTTGTTACATCTCCCTTAGTTCTAGCCATCATTTTGCCAGCTGACTTGTCAGCTGACCCCACTTTCCTTTCCAGTTCTGGAACCCTAATCAAATCAATTCTGTCTTTGTTCCTAGAAAGAGTATGTCAATCTATTTCCCTAGGGCTCTGCTCACCATAATGGTAACTTCTTAAACCAAAATACTCCTCTCTGGTCACCAGTTGCTAAAGTGTGTTGTCTCTCCCAAATGGAATGTGAGCTTAAGAGCAGGGACCATCTCCACTTTTATATCTGTAATCCCAGCACTTAATACATAAAACAAGTTTAATAAATGTTTTTTTCATTCTTTCAATAATTCATTCATTATTCACTCATGAAGCTGAAAAGGTAGGTTTAGGTTCAAGTTGTGAAGAGAATTAAAATCCAATTTTGATCCTAATTTGATCCTAGAGGTAAAAGGAGTCACTGGAGCAAACTCCAGTGAGTAGAGGTATGACACAGTCAGCTTGGTACTTAAGGAAAATCATTTTGGCAATTGTGTGGAGTGGGGAAGAAATGAAGCAGGAAGAACATTTAAAAGGCCATAGAATAGTCCTGGCAGTTGGTGATAAGGACCTTAACTAAAAGTGTGGGTTTATGTGAATAGAGAAGAATCAGATATGAGAGATGTTGTGGAGATAGAAACTGTAAGATTTTCAGATGACTGGATATAACGGATAAAGGATAATGGGAAGTTGAGGATAATACTGAGGTTACAAACCTGGGAGATGGGATGAATGATACAAGAAATAATGATGCCCAATTTCTTTGAGTAACTGACACAATGTCAGGAAATATTCACATGGGGAGGACAAGGGAAAAGGCGATTTTGCCAAATGCCCTCACAGAAAGATAATTTTTTTGACTTAGAATCTGGGTTGGTTTATATAATATTAAAGATGTATGTTTTGGTTTGACTTGGTTTGGGGTTCGGTTTATTGCACTTCACATATATTATGTTTTTTACAAATTGAAGATTTACATCAAACAAGCCATTTTTCCAAAAGTATGCACTAACATATCTCTGTGTCACATTTTAGCCATTCTCAAACTTTCATTATTTTTTTTCAAACTTGTTCATTATCATTCTATCTGCTATGGGGATCTGTGATCAATGATCAATGATCTTTGACATTACTATTGTAATTGTTTTGGGGTGCCATGAACCACATCTTCATAAGATGGCAAACTTAATAAATGCTGCATGTGTTTTGACTTCTCCATTGACTGGCTGTTCCCTGTTCCTCTTCTTCTTCTCAGGCTTCCCTATTCCCTGAAACACAACAATATTGAAATTAAGCCACTTAACCACCCTACAATGGTTTCTAAGTGTTCATGTGAAAGAGAGTCAATCAGTGGGGCAAACTTCATTGTTGTATTATTTAAAGAAATTGTCACAGCCTCCCCAGCCTTTAGCAAGCACCACCCTGATCAGTCAGCAGCCATCTACACTGAGGCAAGATCTTCCACCAGCAAAAAAGATTATGATGTGCTAAAGGCTCAGACGATAGCATTTTTTAGCAAAAAGTATTTTTTATTAAGTTATACACTGTTTTGGGGCATGATGCTACTGCACACTTAATAGACTACAATATAGTATAAACATAACTTTTATATGCACTGGGAAACCAAAAAACTTGTGTTTGTCCCAGAAACTCCCAATGCTCACCACTTGACTTTCTGTGGGAAATAGTAAACGTGACAGCTATTGGATTGTGACTATTCCTGGGGTACCTTAACATGCTTTGAAGGAGAACAGGGTAAATTTGAATGACCACCCATTCTGCACCTACAGTTCGAATCACATCCCTCACCACCATCACCACTCATCAATGTCTTCCTTGGAATGGCTCAGATAAGATTTACTCCAACTGACATTGAATGCTCCCAAGAAATTATGTGCTCGTCTCCTCCCACCTCCTCCCTCAAATGTCATCCCTGGTATTTCATGAAGAATTATATTTATGTTGCAAAAATACAAAGAAAAAGCACAGTCCCAAAAAAGAGACACAAGAAGAGATGCCCCAAGTTCTCAGACCCCATGAAATCTATCTACTGACTGACCCCTTCGGGGTTCTTGAACCTCACATTAAGAACTGCTTTAGAACCATCTGAGTCTTATTCTAGAAACTCTGTAACTATGCTGGAAAAGATCCACTTTCCCTGGACTCTTTCAAAAAGATGATGAACTAGGCCTTGGCTAGACCTCCCTGAATTCCTCTAGACCTGAAGCCTTCCCCTCCTCCCTCTCTCCACCTCCCTATCTGCAGTTGTGGCTGTATTAGAAATAAATTTGCTTCCCAGCACAAAGATATGCAGCAAAAAGAGGTATTTACTTCACTTATGGTCTTTTCAATATTAGAAACCCTTGATAAATGATCCCTTCCATACCAGTGAACAAAATAACATATCACCTAAGGAACAGCTTGTTTTAATAGGCCAAAATTACACCTGTAAACCATACCTTTGGTCAGCCTTCAAATCCAAAGCTGCATCGAGGTATCAGAGCTAGGTAAGGTAATCTGTTGATCTTATTTCCCTATCTAAATAATGGAAATTTTAATGACCTTCTATCCCTGAGGGTTTTCACAATAATTTTAAGAGTCCATTGAAAACATAAAAGTTTTATAAAGGTTAAATCATATTGTAAAGGGTATTTTGTTTTTTACTTCCTCTAAAACTTCTCTTAGTGCTATCAGTCTTGAAGGAATTTCCTGAAATACCGTGGAAAAATTCCCTTTATGTAACCAAAGATCTCCATGCTTCAACCTGATCCATGAAGGTCAGTAGTGCGCATTAGTAGGTCTGATCCCTGAATGTGGGCAAAGATTTCAAGACAGCAGCAGGAGATACCATTTACTCTGTTTCCCCGGTTGGAAGTAACTTCTCCCCTATGCGGACTCCTGAAATACTTTGTATCTCTCCAATAATTTCCGTATCACATTCTGTGGTGCGCTGTGCTTATTTATAGGGATGGGGGCAGGATCTGTGTTTTTGCTGATAAAGGGAATTCCCAGATTAGGGAATACCCTTTACCAAAGCCAAGTCATCACCTTCTCTTCAACCTACTGTCTTAAATAGTTGCCGATTTATAAGCATACCTTAACTCCCCTCCTTAACACCCTGTAAAATTCTGCAAGGTCAAAAACTGCCTTATATCTTTTAGGGGGAAAAAATGAGAACATCACGTATGTCTAACACAAGGTGTTGTACATAATATGCATTCAAGATATGGTTGTTAAATGAATGATAAAAATGAGAAATAGCATCTTTAGCATTAGCTTTTTACAACTTTAAGTTTCTAGTGCTGATTGTCACCATTGTTATAACATTCAGAAACATTGGGAAGAATCAGTGACAATTTCAAAGGTCTGGAGATTTTTTCAGAACTATTTGAAATGACTATCATAAGAAGATACACACTCCATCTCCCCCCGAATTGTATAAAAGATAGCAGACTGTCATAACTCAGGAGGCCCATATTTTGTCCTTGATACTAATGGTTCCTTTCCGTCATCCAAACCTCTATGCCTCATTTCTTTCTCTGTAGACTTCATAATTTTCCGGATTCTACCACCTTTCCTAAGGGATCCAAATTTTTTTTCTGTCATCTTTTCAGTCTCAATGTTAGTGAAAAGGAATTTTTCCTTAGGTATTGCCTTACTACTACAAGGCTTTTTTTTTTTTATCAGAAATCTAGGAAATTAAAAGCTATATTTTGGCATGAAGATTCAATTTTTTTTTAATCCCATTATTCTGCTCTTGGTTAATTATTTATTTTTCATTACTTTCTTCCAAAGATTTTTAAAATAAATTTCATGTTACTTTCCACAAACTTAATTTTAAAAAGTAATGTCCTGGGCAGCCAGGTGGCTCAGTGAGTAAGAACACCGGCCCCAGAGTTGGGATGACCTGGGATCAAATCCGGGCTCAGATACTTACCACCACACTCAGAAATAACTGGCCATGTAACCTTTAGCAAGTTACTTAACCCTAATTGCTTTTTAAAAAAACAGTAATGTCCTTCCCCCCTCTCATTTACTGTTCTTACCTTAGATTAAATAGAAATTGTTCTCTTGGAAATATCTATTTTTAAATATCTAACAAAATAATTATAGTTGGGTTTTTTAATGTTCAACTTACAAGGCACTGATTTAGCAATTGTTCAATCTGCAGAATTCAGTGGAAACTATGTGTTGAAGAAAACTGTGGGATTTGTGCTCACATATGCTTATGGTCTTATGATATTTATAGAGTAAGGAAGATTGCAGCCTCTGAGCTATCATTCTTTCCACCAAGCTGTTCAAAGATTTCCTATTATTAAATGTTTTTGTCAATAATTCTTTCTGTAGCCCTCCTCTGTGTCTTTCCAAAAGACAAGCTTACAATTTTGCAGAGTAATAGCTTGCTAAATTCTGATTTGTCTCATGAATGTGTGTGCACATCTACAGGTAGATCCAGAACCATTAAAATTAGGGGAAGGAACTGTACCTGTGACTTTACTGATAGAGGGAACTCTCAGGTAAGGAAATTCCCTTCCCCAAAGCTGGTTAGTATCTGCTCTGCTGTTTATAGTCTTAGAGAGTTGACTATAGTTCAAGGAGATCAAGTGACTTGCCTAAAGTCACATAGCCCACACATGTCAGAGGCAGAGCTTGAACCCAGGTTTCCCTGCCTTCCAGACTGGCTTTCTGTTCACTACATCAGAGCCATCAAACACGAGGCTCATGGGCCAAATGTGGTCTACAACACTCCTGAATATGGCTTGAACCAGATTAAAGTGTAATTGGAAAATGTTTAATGAAATAAATAAAATACATAAAATATAGATAATACATTTTAAAACTAAATCAATATATGACCTTCAGGGATTCTTATGTACAGTTTAATGATTCCCATTTCTATTTGATTTTGAAACCATGTTGCTTCTCACCTAAAGAATCGATGGTCATGTAGATGATGCTCGATATGCCCTCTCTAGCACTGGATGTTTTCAATCGAAGGAGGCAGAAAATACACAAAAATCCCAAACCTTTTTTTTCTGAAGTAACATAGAACACAGCAGGAGATGAACTGTTGCCTTTCCAATTGGTTATATGACAGCTTTATTGTGAAATAGCTCAGAAAAAGTGAAGGATAATTATGTCAACCAATAAACAGTGTTTCCAACATTTCAGTTTACACACACATACAGTCACACACACACAGACACACACACGTTTGCTTCCTGCTTGCTTGATTATATGTGGCATAAGAATGCATTCCTTACATAACTTATTTTGACCTTTCTATATGAACCAAATCAAATTGATATTGGAGTCATATACCACGAGATCAAACAGATTTCCTTCAAACTTGTTTTAATGGTGTCCTAGTACTTTTGAATTTCCAGGCAACTTACAGATCCCTCAAAGGTACAGTAATTGCATTCAACTATTCACAATAGAAGCCACAGAAGGTGAGATAATGAGTCTCAATAACATAATTACAGAGACATAGCATTGCGATACATGTTGCAATTTGCAAGTGAACACATGAATCTGTCAGTTGTTCAATCAGAGATCTATTAAAAGTGAAGAATTTCACTGTGCCATGGAAGGGATTTCACTTTGAAAGAACAGTTGATTATATGTGACTCTTAAGAATGACTGGCAATTCCTAAAGAAGGAGATTAAACATTCAGCTGTTTTTTTATCCTAACAAGAGATGTAGCTGGACAAAAGAACCTGCTATTACCATCCCATCTTTAATCAAAGCCCCCAAAATGGCCGTAAAGATGCACCAGATGCACATAGTAGGCACTTAAAAATGTCTGTTGAACTAAATTCAGAAGCACCCATCATGCACAATTTTTTTAACAGCTGTATAAAGATAGACAGAAGTGTAGGTCCTTGGACCAGTCAATTCTTTATCCCATATTTACTATCTATTTCATTTAAAAATTTCTTATTACTTTCAGTCTTCTTGCTGTCATCATTTCCTCTTTACCTTTTCTCCTTTTCATCATTTAACTACTATCCAAGGGTGATAGTGATTGTTACTATAGAAATAGGGTAACATGGCATCCACTCAAAAAGAAAAAGTTTAATAATAAAACAGATTCTTAAAGAGGAATATGTTAATATTATTTATGTGACTGTTTTACTCCTGAGTAGAAAGGTATAGATACATTTTCTTAAGGTCCAACATATTCTTGCTTATAATTTTGGTGTAAAGATAGAAACATTGACTGAAAAAAACCAGGGGAGGTGCTCTAAAGTGGCCCATTGACCTGAGACAGGGTCATAACTGGAACTCAGGGCCAAAAATAATCAAAACTATATGATGCCAAATGGCCTTAGGATATAGCTCTTAAGTCAGCCCAACCAATGAATAGGACAAGAGCACCAGGAAGTACAATCAGTTCTAAAGTTTAACTGGTCTAAGATCAGAAGTCACAATACCAGGGGCATAAGAAGCCAAGTTGAGCCAGACATGGGCCCAAGCTGCAGGGCACAAGGTTAGTGTAGGTAGAAGTAATAATTTTACTATCTTAAGCTAGCCAATATCATCTGGCATTTGAATTCTGTATCAGGCAAGCTCACCAGAAAAGGAATGATGATTCAAGATGAGAAAAAGAGCAGCTTTCTAGGGGCCAGAGTTTTTACTGTTAAGTCATTTAATCTTTAGGATCTCATTTTTATGGGGTTTTCTTGGCAAAGATACTGGAAAGGTTCACCATTTCCTTCCCGAGGTTCCCATTTTACAGTCAAGAAAACTGAAGCAAATAGACATGTCCAGGGTCATACAGCTAGTAAATGTCTAAGGATGAATTTGAACTCAGGTCCTCCTGAATCCAGGCCCACCATTCTATTCACTGTGCCACCTGGCTACCCAACCCAGATCATGGTGATGCCCAAAGAAAAAGTGAAAAGTCATAAGACCTGAAATCTAAAGTGTCAAGGTGGTTTTGGGATCCAGATAAGAATGAAATTTTATCATCCATTTTAGGCAGGGCAAAGGTACTAGGTCCTAGTTCCAAGACCAGTAGCATAGGTAAATAATTAATTTTATGGATGGGTTCACCTGGACATCTGCAAAGCCATGATGGAGAGCTACATAGACTCTAGAGAGCTGAAATACAGAAGGTTGGCCAACCAAACCCACAGCAAAATAAGAGAACAAATATCAAATATATGATTAGATAGGAAATTAGACAAAAGTTTATCTAGAATGAGTAAATCCAATACCTTCTAAGAGGTATTTAGGACAAGGATTAAACAATATCTTGCCATATGAAAAACCTTAACTTTTAATTCTATCACCTAGCACTACACATGATTTTCCATTAGTGCTTATACCTAAGAATTTGGCAAGCTAGTATTATCTTGCCAAAACCCACCCTCCCAAGATCCTAGGTGACGAAGAACTTAGGAGAATTGAGGGAAATGATGACCATGAGAACCAAGTAGATGGTGCAAACTACTTGAGTACCAGCCTGGCTCATACCACCCCTGAAGAGCTTAGGGTGATCCTGGGAGTACTAATAGCTCTCTGTTTGCCAGGTCTGGGGTCTTATGGCATCACAATATAATTGTTCCTTTCCGTTCTACAATGAAACAATGGACTTTCATAATTTAGAGAGATCTAAAGCTTGAAGGGACCAGAGAGACTATCTAGTTCAACTGTCATTTTACAAATGACAAACAGGGCCCAGAGCCTGGCCCCAAATCACAGAGGCAAGAAGCATCAAAGGTGGGATTTTGATCCAGGTCCTCTGATGCCAAAGGCAGTCATCCTTCTTTTGTACTGTCTCCACAATAAAAGTACAATGGTAACTATGGTAAGAAAAAAAATCAAATAAAATGAATCCATTACAGAGGAATACAGTGCCAGATATACCAGCATTTCTCTTACTGGAAGCAAAACAAGTACTATATGAATTAATCCTGATTTATCTGTGTATCAAAATCTTTATGGACTTTCTAATTGTTCCTTTTTTTCCTTAAAGATTAGGTCTCAGGGCAGCTAGGTGGAGCAGTGAGTAAGCGCCGGCCCCAGAATCAGGAGGACCCGAGTTCAGTTCCAGCCTCAGACACTTAACACATCACACAAAAAAACTAGCCGTGTAACCTTGGGCAAGTTACTTAATCCCAATTGCCCTCCAAAAGGCAAAAAAAAAAAAAGAATAGGTCTCTTCGTCGTGGCAAAGAACTAGAAATTGTAGGGATGTCCATCAATTGGGGAATGGCTGAACAAGTTGTGATGTAACATTGTGATGGAATACTACTATGCTATAAGAAATGAGCTCAATGATCTTAGAAAAAATGGAAAGACTTGCATGAAATAATGAAAAGTGAAATGAGCAGAAGCAAAAGAACATTGTATCCAGTAACAGCAATGCCATTTTAAGAATGACTTTGAATGAATAAGTTCTTTGGTATATTGTAAATATCCATATTATGGGACATATGAAGAAAGATGTTATCTGTACCCAGAGAGAGAGCTGATAAATTGAAGTAGGTATGAAATAATTTCACTCACTCACTCACACACACACACACACACACACACACACACACACACACACACACCCCTATTTGTGTGTAATCGTGGCCATTTCTAGGGCAGAGGAGGGGAGATGAAAAAAAAAATTTTACATGATAACTTTGTTGTATATTTTAAAGGCATATCAAGTTGTACATAGTAGTTTTGCAGTTTCATGTGCAATCATCTTCTACATTATACTGTGCTATGGAAATGCTTGTTTTATTCCATAAATTAAAAATTAATTAAAATTTTAAAAATAAAAATAAACTAGAGTCATCTTGAAGTTTAAAAAAAAAAAAGGTCTCACAATCTCACCAAGCTGGAAAAGCAGGGGCTACTCATGGGACTGATTCAATTCTGATCATGACAGGAGCTTTTCCCTCAATTTTGACATTGAGTCCATTTGTCCCTCCATAGGCAATCTCACAGCACCTACTTCCAAGGGCTCATCATGTTAATGACAAACATAAAGCAGACAATTTCACTGACTTATTAGCTCACTGCAGCTCACAACTCCTGAGCTCATGAGATCTGCCAGGAGCAGCATACTGATAAATATTTAACAACCAGCTACATAAAAGAAAAAAAAATGTGCCCATGATACACTTGTAAGTTTAACTTGCATTATTAACATTTTCTCCATCACTTCCTTGAGTCTAGGCAATCAACAGAACAATAAATCAAGCTCTGATTTGTGGGTCTGCCAATTTTCGAGGTGCAAATGTCCACACTGAAAATTTAATAGTCACCAAGAGATGGTTGGCTCCAGCAGGCAGCCTCAGTCTCACAAGCAACTGGGATTATAGACATGAACCACTCACTGCAGCTGGCTCCTGCTTATTCTTTAATCAAATAACTAATAACCTTATTTGGTGGATGACTTAGCTATACTTTATTTTATTACAATATATATGGGTCTGAAAAGTTTTGTGTGAAACTGAAATTTTGTAAATCAAATCATATTGTGGATGCATTAGGGGAACTTGTAAAAGGAATTACATGATGAATCCCTTCATAAGGTGAAGAAGCACACTGCAATTTCCACCTCACTTTTCTTGTCAACAAATCTAGTTTGTTGTTGTTTTTTTCAATTTGGGTTTTTTTTTTCTTTAGTGAGGTACAATTGTAGTCATTCCCAAAAGCAAGTCAATGAATGACCTCTAAGGATTCCTTCTACCATAAAATTCAATGCCCTTTATTCTCTCTCTCTCTCTCTCTCTCTCTCTCTCTCTCTCTCTCTCTCTCTCTCTCTCTCTCTCTCTCTCTCTCTCTCTCTCTCATACACACACACTTGTGCATGATCTTAAGAGGGCAGCTGGGTGGCACAGTGAATAGAGTGACAGACCTGGCGTCAAGAAGACCTGAGTTCAACTCTGGCCTCAGACACTTACTCTGTGACTCTGGGCAAGTCACTTAATCATGTTTGCCTCAGTTTCCTCACCTATAAAATGAGCTGGAGAAGGAAGTGGCAAACCACTCCAGTATCTTTGCCAAGAAAATCCCAAATTGGGTCACAAAGTATCAAACACAAAATAACCTCAAGACCTGGGATGGAACTGTTATTCTACCTCCAGAAAGCATGGGGCAATATTTCTCCTAGACCTGCTATCACCTCAGATTGAAATCTTATCTATCTCAAGATTGCTTATTGACTTCCTGAGGCCCTGATGACTTAATTTCCAGCTACTTCCACTTAAGTATAAACAATTCCTGTAGAGATATGTAAGTGACCAATTACAATCCACAAAGGTCCCTATGTTATGCTCCACATTAACCACCCTTTCCCTTCAAGCCTGAGTCATTTCCAAATGGAAATGCATTTAAATCTTCTTTTTCCTTTTGCTGATAATTAACTAACTCCCTTTGGAAGACCTTTTGTGATAGACTCATAAAAAAATGCAAGATAGGTCCAAGTTATATGCAAAACAATGTTAGTATTAGTATATGCAGAATAATATTTAGCAGAATTGAGACCAGGGGGTGGATAGTCATGGCTTTTTCCCAGAGTTCACTTCAGCACAAGAGGGAAAAAAAGCAATAAAATTCAACAAATACTTAGCAATAATAAATAGTTAAAAGAGGAAGTTACCAGTTTATACTATCTAGTACACTGTAACTATCTCTTCCGTCTCTTATACCCTGGCCAGCTAACTTTACCCAAGGTGAGCTCCTCCTTTGCCCAGCTTGGCTCGGATACTCAAACCCCACCCCTGTAGGAGGGCTCTCCAGTCACAGCCTTGAAGCACCCTCCGGTCCAAGGTCTCTCACCAAGATCTCCCTTCCCCACAAATGACTTTATCTTAAAGACTTGATGGAAAGATAGCTTTAATGCAGCTTGCCTTGGGACACGTTTTGTGGTGCTTGCCCCCAGCCCTAAAATTGCTAAGTCCAGTAGAGTATTACTGTTGATTCTGTAGGAACAGATAAGTCATTTGTTGTGAACTCAGAAATCCAAGTTCAAATATAGTCAGAGGTTTGACTGAAACAAAGAGTTTTGCTTCCTTTTCTGAAGGAAAATACTCTAATATTCTTATTAGGAATAAATAGCCCACCAATTTGGGTAGGAGTGAGATTGGAACATTTCCTCATCTAGCTAATCATGAAATACTTTTCCTGGCTTCAGAACTCAGCCCATTTTCATTAGTGGCAGAGTGATGGTAATAAGACTGACTTGATTCTACTTCCTTCCTCTCATCTTCTCTATTAGTAGGCAGTCTGACCATTTAATTTAAAGTAACACATGTTGGTTTCTTTGCTTCTTCCTACCCATGATATTTATTATCCCCTGGAGGGAAAGGTGAACGTTGTT
Organism: Petaurus breviceps papuanus; assembly: GCF_028583685.1. Lineage (NCBI taxonomy): Eukaryota > Metazoa > Chordata > Mammalia > Diprotodontia > Petauridae > Petaurus > Petaurus breviceps. Next base: position 9,149,723 of record NW_027185694.1, on the reverse strand, counting down.
TCCTCCGATGCTGCCAATGGAGACTTATTCCAAATGAAAGAAACTTAGCATCGAGTATGAAGTCACCATTGATTGAGCAATAAATACTACCTCATCTGAATCATCACGGTCAGATGAGAGAAATTCAAAGAAGTCCAGAAAAGGGATGTGCAAACATTAAACAGAAAGAAAAAATGACGACTGCAGCAACTAAGCTGCAGCTGCCTACAAAAGTGTTAATGTGACAACTAATTCTAGAATTTATACTTATGTAGCATTATATGGACCACAAAGCACTTTGTATATTATCTAATTTGATCCTCACAGTGATCCTGGGAAGTAGGAGCTGTTATTAACCCCATTTTACAGATAAACAAACAGAGACAGAGAGCTTTAGTGTTTGAGCTAAAATATGAACCCAAGTCTTCCTGACTCCAGGTCCAGGGCACCATCTATTGTGCAAAAAAAAAAAAGAGAGACTAGAAATGAAAAAAAAAAAGTTTCTTTGGACTGTTCTCTTTTGCCAGTTCTTTATCCAAACCACATGTACCCACCACCATGAATGACCCCCAAGACACTGTCCTGGGCCCTTTTCTCTTTTCTCTCTATCCTGGAACCTTGTAGGTGTGGGTAGGTGGTGTAGTGGATAGAGTGCTGGGTCTGAAGTCAGGGAAACTGGAGTTTGAATCAGGTTCAAATGAGTCAAACCAGCTGTGTGACCCTGGGCAAGTAACTTAACTTCTGCTTGTCTCAGTTTTTTCAGCTGTAAAAAGGAGATAACAGCACTTACCTTCTAAAGCTGTTGTGAAAAGTAAATGAGATGATATGTTTAAAGCACTCTGCAAGGTGCCTTGCAAATAATAAATACTGCATAAATGCTTATTCTCCTCTCTTCCCTCCCCTACTGGATCACTTATTTATCTCATTTGCTCCTATAGGTTCAGTTATCATTTCTATGGAGATGATTCACACAACTATTTATCCAACCATAGTCTGTCTCCTAAATTATAGTTTCAGATTAGCAGCTGCTTCTGAGATATTCCAAACTGGATATTCCATGGACATCTCAAACAGAATCTACCGTCTTTCCTATCAAACTCTTCCTGCTGCCAAAATCACCTATTCCTATAGAGAGTGCAAATTCTCAGTCACCCTGACTCAGTATCATCCTTGATTAATTCTTACTCACTCATATCCAAACTTCTTCTAAATTGTTTTGTTTCTATCTAAACAATAACTCTGGTCTACCGACTCTTCTCTTCACTCACACAGCCGCCGTTATCTCCTCTTGCTGAGACCATTGCCATAACCTTCTAAATCGGCCTCCCTTTCTCCCCATTCCAATCCACCTTCACTTAGCTCTCAAAGTGATTTTCCTAAAACACCTGTCTGAGCACGCATGTCACATTCCCACACATACTTAATAAAGTCCAATGGTTCCCTACTACCTCCAGGATCAAATATAAAGTGCTCTGTTTGGCATTTGAAACTCTTAATAATGGTGCCTCTTACTACCTTTTAGTCTTCCTTTCCTCTCTTTCATTCTCTCTCTATGACCCAGCTACAATGGCCTATTTGCTATTCCTCAAACAGAATTCTCCATACCTATGCACTGGCCCCATTCCTGGAATGTTTCTCTCCTCCCTTCTACCTTTCAGCTTCCCTGACTTCCTTCAAGGGTCAGTTCAGATCCCAAAAAGCCTTTCCTGGGTCTCCCCAGTTGCTAATGTTCTCTCTGAGATCACCTTCTACCCACTCTCTCTCTGTTTTGCAATAATACAGTTACTTACATGCTGTCTCATTAGAATTTGAGTTCCCTGAGGGCAGGAATTGTCTTTTGCCTTCCTCAGCCATTGGCCCAGAGCCTGGCACACAGTAAGAACTTAAGAAATGCGTATGGATGGATAGAAAGACTTAAGAAAATCTATAATGTACATAAAATAAGGGTGTGGTGGTAAAGAATCAGGGCATGTTTTCCTTACTGAACATTATGATGTTAAAACTTGAGCTGATCTTGCTGAAAAGAAGTCAATTTCTAGAATTCATTTACAGACCCAGACTTGGTAGGAAAGCCAAAGTCTGTTTTCATTTGAAAGGTATATTTTGACATATTCAAGTCCCTGGAAATAGGTATCTCTGGAATCTGTGCTAAAAGACGAGTGCTGATCGCTCCATACCAACACAATCTCCATATTGTTCATTATAAAAAAGGAGCTTCCACCTTTCAAGTAAGTCTGGTATTGTAGATACCTCATTTTATCTTTCTTCTTGCTGTTAATGCTTAACACAAATGAGCATCTTTCAAGGCACCTGTAGTCTAGCCATTGGGATTCTCCAAACCTAAGAGGACCCAGCAGCTCTGATGAAATCTGAAACAATCTAGTATCTTCTATATTGTGGATCAAAGAGGGCAGATTTTAGGGGCGGCTAGGTGGCTCAGTGAATAGAGCACCAGCCCTGGAGTCAGGAGGACCTGAGTTCAAATCCGGCCTCAGACATTTAACACAAAAAAGCCTAGCTGTGTGACCTCGGACAAGTCACTTAACCCCAATTGCCCTCCAAAAAGCAAAAAAAAAAAAAAAAAAGAATCTAGTTATTAGGTGATAATCCTGTTCTCAAATGATTCTGTAACTTGATTTGGGGCGGCCAGGTAGCACAGCGAGTAGGAGCACCGGCTCCAGTGTTGGGATGACCTGGAGATCAAATCCCGGGCTCAGACACTCAGCACCCACCCAGAAATAACTGGCCGTGTAACTTTGAGCAAGTTACTTAACCCCGATTGCTTTAAAAAAAAAAAAAAGAGGGCAGATTTGGTACCTAGGTCCTAATACTTACCACCTGTGTGACCTTTTAGAAGACACTTCAACTTCTCTGGGACTTGGTCTCTTCATCTACAAAATGAGAGGCTGGACTGGGCTTCATAGGTCTTCATTTAGCTCTTAAACCACTTATCCTTTAAATATATGTTCAGATCATTGCAGACTGGGCTGGGTATTCAGCAACCCGACCCAAGATACCAGGTGACCTTAACTTGCACCTGGGAGACCCGTGTCTAACCCTAGTACTATTCCAATGGCATCAACAGAGACCAGAACTGAGAATAGATTTTTTTAATGTATATTTTCTAATAATTGAGGTCAGGATTTCAATTCCTATCATAGCAGCCCTACTTGTACATGGAGTAGATAGAAGGGCTCAAGTAGATTTAAAAGAAGTATATGATCTGATGAAAAAGTCCCTACAAGTCAATGCTATGTAACTGGCCTAAAGTAATAGAAATATAGAATAAGAACTGGAAAGGTCATTTAGCTCAGCCTTCTTATATTACAGATGAGGAAACTGAAGCCCGATGTGGTTAAATGACTTTCCCAAAGTCATAGAAGTAGTAAGAATTAGAGATTAATTTTGAATCCGGGTCTGCTACCTTCAGGGTAAGTTAGTTACCTTACCGAAACTACGTGACACAATAAACAGAGCATTGGAGACAGGAAAAGGTGAGTCTAAATCCAGGTGCAGATACTAGCTGCGTGACCTTAGAAAAGTCACTTAACTTCTCTGCCTCTATAAAATGAGGATAACATAACATAACAATAGCACCTCCCAGGGTTGTTGTAAGGATCAAATGAGATACTATTTGTAAAGCACTCAGCACAATACCTATCACGTGGTGTGTTCATTCAGGAATTTCAGTCATGTTTGATACTGTGACCCGATTTGGGGTTTTCTTAGCAAAGATACTGGAGCAGTTTGCCATTTCCTTCTCAAGTTCATTTTACAGATGAAAAAACTGAGGCAAACATGGTTAAGTGACTTGCCCAGGGTCACAAAGCTAGTAAGTGTCTGAGGCCAGATCTGAATGCAGGTCTTCCCAACTCCAGGCCTAGTGCTCTATCCACTGTGCCACCTAGTTATCCATACATTCTATACCTGCCCACCTAGCCACGCCTGGCACATAGCTATAAATGCTAGAATTAGTAGTAGTATCATCATCATCATCACTAAACACACTGCCCTAAGCTCTTACCCCAAGATCAAAATTCTACACATGTGCCAGTACTTGATGGTCACCTTAGGAAGCCACTAAAGGGTAGTCATGCCTGGCATCTACCTGATTTCAAGTGTCATAAAGATAGGCTATGGTCTAGGACTAGGAACCTAACAACTAAGCCCTAAAAGGACCTAACAGAGCTAAATATCATTCATCAAGAGGGATTAGAGAAACCAAACTACTCTGTTTCCTGTTGAGTCTTGCCTCTGACATTTCTACAAAACTGATGAAAAAGAATACAAACAAAATTCCTGTGCTGGAGAGGACGTTGAATCAAGACAAAGCTTCTCTCATCTGGCGGTACCTTTCTGAACACTCTTTCTTAGGCAAGGGCAAATATTGCTCTTGGGGAAAATGGTAGCATGTTCATATCACATTGAGCATCCCACTTTGGTTCTTGCTAAATCCCAGGTTTTTTTCTTTTACATGAGGAAATGTGGCTCCTCTACACACTTCCTCCCTGAAACTGAGGGTTTTCAGGTTGCAACTGGAATAAAGGGACCAGGCATCACTCCAAATATAAGACTATAAAAATACACAGACACATTACTACCATCTGCAGAAATTTCTACAAGTCTCTGATGAGCAAGAGATTATTTTCTTCAGTATCAGCTTCACCAAGATCAGAGAAATAAAGGGACTCTGAGAAGGAAATAAACCAAAATATCAATGACATTCAAGAATTCACCATTGGCCAAGATGATCAAGATCATTTTGCACCAAGCATGTCTATTAGTTATGTTTTAGATCCATAAGAAGACTGGAGTGCATGAGGACAAGATATTTTGTGACAAAATGACCAGAAGGCCTCTTATTTGCCAATATGGCTTCATACTGCACTACCTAAACATGTCTAAAATTATCTCCATACAATAAATGCAAACACAACCAACAATAAACAAAAAAGCATAACCCCACTATTTCAAATGAGTCCTCAAATTAATTGAACTGTATTGCTGTGTGCTTTTGTAGGTTCTGAAACAGGCTTTTTTTAAAAATCTGTGCTACTTGTTTTTCTGCTCCATAATATTTTTAGTAGTTTTTAGGGAGATCTAAACTCTAGTCATTTTCTAAACCTTTCTTCAAAGCTCAATACCTCAGGAGGACATACAGAAATCCATAGTTGAAGAACAAAGCCAGCAGTGGCAGAATCCATATTCTAGCAAAGAGAATCAACATACAAATTAAATCACAGGTCTCTGGGGACAAAAATGGTACAAAAACTTCACTCACTTGTTGGCTGAAAAATGACAGAAGGAAGGCCGTTTATCTAAGAGTTGCAGCTTAAGTACAAGGCCTTGCTTACACAAGAGATAATAAAAAAAAAAGAAATTATTGTACTGTCAACTCTCAAACACAATCTCACAAAATATCCAAAATTATCAGGAACTGAAGGGATGGAATGCTGATGAAATCTGGCATTAATAAATTCAATACTATACAAATGGTGAAAAACTTGCTATAGTAGTTTCTCAGGAAAAAAAATTAAAATTGATGATGATGTTGAGGATGACTTAGCAATTCAATTAAATTCAATAAGCATAGGGGCGGCCAGGTGGCTCAGCAAGTAAGAGCACCAGCTCCAGTGTCGGGATGACCTGGGGATCAAATCTGGGCTCAGATACTTAGCACTACAACCAGAAATAATTGGCTGTGTAACCTTGAGCAAGTTACTTAACCCCAATTGCTTTAAAAATAAATAAATAAATAATTTTTTTAAAAAATTCAATAAGCATTTAAGTTCTTATTGAGTGGAAGACAATGTTCGAGGTGCTAAGGATACAGAAATAAAACAACCCCTCCCCTTAAAGAACTTACATTCTACCTCATACAACCTATACCCTAACAAATAAATTTAAAAATCTACAAAAAGTAAATATTTATTTATGTAAGTATTATTTATATTTTATATAAAATTATCTATAATATATTATAATCAATTCTATTATTTTATGTTTACATAATATATAAAAATATTGCATTTATATAATAATATAAATACAAACAACATATTTATGTGATAAAAAATGACAAACGTGATGCAGATGGAAAGATTCACATGAACTGATTCAAAATAAAATGAGAAAACCAAGTAAACAACCTACACAATAACTACAACAATGTCAATAGAAAGAATAACCACAAAGCAATAAAAACATAAATGTTGCAAAATTATAAAGAACAAACTTGGCCCCAAAGATGGGGGGGAGGGGGGCTGGAGGGATCACAGAGCTGTGTAACATTGCATATAATCAGATTTTTTTCAATGCATTGGTCAGTATTACTGATTTTTTTTCCCCTCTTCTTCCTCTTAAAAAAATCTATTACAAGGGATGGCTCCCTGAAAGGAGGATGAGACTGAACATAATAGAAAATCTAGGATATAAAAAGATATCAATAAAAACCTATTTTTTAAAATAAGGGAATGCAGAGTAATGGGGAGGGGGAACAACTGGGAAATATCAGGAAAGGTCCTGATTAGGAGGGGTCACTGAGCCAAGTCCTGAAGAGAATAGGGGATTCAACAGGAGGAGTAACAGGGCATGAGTAAAGTAAAGGAGGCAGGAGAGGAAATGTCACGTATACAATATGACAAGTGGGCCAATCTGGCTGGAATTCGGAGTGGGTATGAAAGCGAATAATGTGAGGTTAGTTCAGAAAGATAGGTCAAAAGGACACCAAAGGCTTTAAATGACACAAAGAGGAGTCTGTGTTTGTTCTGGAGGAAATGAGGAGCCACTTGACACTTTTCGAGGAAAAAAGAAATATGGTCAAACCTAGGTTTTTAAAATATCCAATTGGCAACTCTATGGAAGATGGATAGAAGGAGTGAGAGACTAGGGTTAGAAAACCCCTGCAATGGTTCAGGAGAAGGGTGGTGAGAGCCTGAATTAGGGTTGTGCCCCTATTCACAAGTATCTTGTGCCAAGTACTGTGCTTCTGCATTGGACAACATATTCACAACTGAACTTTAGAGCTTACAAAGCATGCTTTGTAAGTTCATATACTTCAGCTTAATTAAGCACAGGTCAACTGTATGAGGAAGAGTAGAACATACCTACCTAACTCTACAGATGAGAAAACTGGATTTAGAAAGGGTTAATAAGAAATTTGGTCAAGGTCACATAAAGAAGATGGGCCAGACCCAACTCTTCTGACTTCAACTCCAGCACTGATTCCACCATATCTTCATGCAGGTTTCCTTAATTAGTATAACAGATTTTAAAAGCTGCCCAAACTATTCAGTTCATATGCAGAGAAAATATTAAAAATATGCCTCAGTGTAGAGAATTTCAAGAGAATAAAGGAGTTGTGGTAATGACTAATGTATACATTTAATATTGTACATCATTGTTCATAGTACAGTATTAAGGACCAAACAATGTATGTATCACCTTTAAGCTATAATTAAGGAGATCACTCTAGCACTCAAATAAGGTAGAAAAGGGAGTAATTAACATAGTAATCATAGCTGACATTTATATATCACTTTAAGGTTTATAAAGCCCTTTACATACATTACTTCATTTGATCCTCCCAACAACCCTAAGTTTGTTACTGAGACTCAATTTATAGATGAGGGAACTGAGGCACTAAGAAGTTAAACAGCTTGTCCGTGGTCATTCGGCTGGTTAGTATCAAAGGACCAATTCAAAGGACAGACCTTACTGACCCCAAGAACAACATTCTTTTCATGAAAACTGGGACTCATCCTCAATCTTTCCCTCTTTCATTTTTCCACTCATATTCAATCAGTTGCCAAATTCTACCTCTACAACATATCTTCTACCTTTTTCTTTCTTTCTACACACATGACTACCATCCTAGTTCAGACCCTCAGCACCTCTTACCCAGGCTATTTTATGTTATCTATATATCTCCAGCACTTAGCTCACTTGATACCGCCAGACAGCCTTTCAACAGCAACATATATCTCTTGTATTGCCCAACAAAGGGATGATTTCTACAGCAACTAAGATAGAGTCCATGGAGTTGTAATATCATTGATGCATGCACTCTTTTCCATGGTACAACTCATAACTACCCATACCTTTAAATCCAATGCCAAATCTTGTCTAGATACTGTCCACTTTATGGCTAAAGTGAGGCATACTCTTCAGTAATATGGAATGAAATAGGGGAGGATGATTGTCATTTAAAAAAAAGATCACATATCTACAAGAAAAAACCCAACCAATCCTGCTCTGATGTTATGAGCAAAATATGGATGGCAACTTGCCAAGAACTGAACCCATCACAAGAGTCACACCATCACAATGGCTGTCATGGATTATACTAATAGACATACTAATTTTGCTATGATTATATACCAGTAATTAGTCCTCAAGTGTGGGCTGATAAAACAGTACTATAAATACAAACCTAAGAATATTTTAGAAAATAGTTGATACAAGATGTACTGAGATAAAGCCATAATAAAAGACCAATGAATCTTAGTAAGCAAACTAGACATTATACTATTCAATAAAAATAATGACAGTGAAAGACAATAGATACAGGGCCAGACTTCAAGTCAAGGAAACTTGAGGTCAAGTCATGCCTCTGATACAGGCTAGTTGTGTTATTAGCAAGGACAAATTACTTCATCCCTAAGGACTCTAAGTAACATTTTAAGTCTCTAAGTTACAGACAAGTCCCATGATCTCCATTGGTAGAAGAAACTACCTTGCCAGGAATTTCCCACAATAACATCACAGATTCAGACATCACTTCCACCACCACCATCAAAACAAAAGCAAAAAACATATATAACTTGGTAAGTAACTCTGGCACTTAACAGAACATCATTTACCTACGCACAAAACATTTTAAGGTATGTTACTCTGACAGAAGAACTCAAAGGAGAAAAACACAAACTCATTGAAGAAACATGATCTTGAGAGTTTGTTTTATTTTTCAAATCACACATAAACATGTTATCAAATTGAGAATTTATATACTATGGTATCTGTCATATAATCAGGAAATTGTAAAACCCTAAAAGTGGTTTGGTGTAGCACATCTGGTCAGTATCACCTATGTTATTTTGTTTAAATATGAATTATTCCTGTACATGTATATATGAGTACATATACACATGCATGTGTTGAGCTAAAATCCGCTTCCCTGTAACTTCGATCCATTTGTTCAAGGTCTTCCCTCATGCTCCAGACAGAATTAATCTAATCTATCTTCCATATGATGACCTTTCCAATATATGTGAACTAACAGGCACTATCCAATTTGTTTCTACTCCAGGTTTAACAACCCCAGGATGCTCTTAAGGCAAAATTTTAAGTTCCTTCACCATCCAAGTCACCCCCTTCTGCAACCACTCCAAAGTGTAAAAGTACTTTCTACAATATAATATCCAGAAATGGCAATTCTCTGAATGTGATATGATCAGTTCAGAGTACAAGAAGATGACCACATCCCTCTCTCTGAACCCTATTCTTCAGTTACTGAAACCCAAGATCACATTAATTCTCTTAGCTATCACAATGAACTGTTTACTCTTATTGGGTATGGCGTCTCTGTGACTTTTTCCCCCCACATATTTCCCAAGTCTTGTGTCCTCCTTGCTGTACTTAGCCAACTGATTATTTTTAACTCAAGTTTAGGAATTTTTATTTATCCCTATTGCATTTAATCTCATTAGCTTTAGCAGACCAATGCACCCTATGCAGATATTCACTGTTCCTTATTCTGTCATCCAAAGTATTACTTATCCCTATCAACCCCAAATTTCATAAGCATGTTAGCTATGCTTTCATCCATGTCATCAAAACAAATGAAGAGTATATGGACAAGAATAAAACCCTAAGGCACTCCCTTAGAGATTTCCTTACAAGGTGACTTTCAGTTCATTTACCAAAATACTTTGGGTCTAGTCAATCACAAAATCACCCAGATTCTAAGAACTGGAATGGGCCTGAGAGATCATCTAGTTCTATCAATACCTGAACAAAGACCTCTTTTACAACATCACCAACAGAGTGGTCATCTGGCTCTTTCCTGAAGACCCTAGGCCTAAACTATTCTACTTTTAGATAACCATAATTGTTGGGAAACATTTCCTTAGATCAAGTCCAAATATGCCTCTACAACTTACACCCAAATTTTACCATTCTATTATATCTGTTACTCCTAGTTCTATTCTCTGAACCAAGCAAAACAAATAGAGGTCTTTCAAATGACAGATCTTCAGATACTTGAAGATAATTAGCATATCCCCATTAAAGTTTTCTCTTTCTAGGCTAAACATCTTCAATTGTTTCAACCAATTCACATGGCCTTTTATCATTCTGGTCACCTTCCTCTGGACTCCCTCTACCATATCAATACATCAAGGACCTATGATTTTATCAGTGTGGGAACTATGGAATAGGAACAATGAAAATCACAACTCATTTATATTTGATTTGATGAGATATTTAGGTGGTATGGTGAGTAGAGTGCCAGCCCTAGAGTCAAGAAGACTTCAGTTCAAATCCTGTCTCAGACACTTACTTAGCTATGTAACCCTGTGGTGTATAGGGTGTTCAGGGAGAGACTGGCACCTCTGTTGTGACAGCTTGCTAAACTCTTGTTAGGGCTGCTTATCTACCTTTGGTGTTCACCAGTCCCCAACTCTCATCTGTGACTCCAAGAAGTTGTAGCATGTGCAACTGACACAGCCTGGCAAAACTGTTTTGGCAGACTGGCTAAACAAGGCTGAGAGTAACCAACAGGCCTCAAACCCATCAGTGACATAAGGGGATGCCTACTCCAAGCAGGTGAAGATTTCCTCCAATGGAATAGGCAGATGAGAACAAATTGTTCCAATGCCATGAAGGCAGTGAGTTGTGGAGTGCTTAGAGCTTGGTCAGACATCAAAGATGCCAAGATCATTCACTGCATCCCAAGCCCTGACAGTCCTCTTAACTTTTGTGTTGCCACTGGATTTTCATGGCTCTGGAAGAGAGAGTGAAGCTGACAACTTTGTGCAATTCTCTCTCATTTAAATCCAATGCACCCATGAGTCAAAATATCACCCCATGATGTCATTGGTCCTCTTCAAGAGGAAAGACGGACAACAAGCCTGGACAAATCACTTAACCATGTTTGCCCCAGTTTCCTCACCTGTAAAATAAGCTGGAGAAGAAAACGGCACACCACTCCAGTATCTTTGCCAAGAAAACCCCAGTGGGGTCATGAAGAGTTGGACAGGACTGAAATGAAGTAACAAGAACAACAGATAGCTGATAGTCCTAAAGTGATGCCTAAGGCTCAGAGACGTTATTCGTACATAGTTAACACAGTTAACAAGTATAAGAGGTTGGATTTGAACTCAAGTGTTCAGGACACTAAGCCTAGCTTTTTATCCAATATACTACACTATGTCTTAAAAGAGAAGCAAATCTCTGTAATGGAAAGTAATCTAGAAGAATGGAATTTCATAGCAAGTGGGTATCCTTAAAGGTCATTTAATCCAATCGCCTCATTTCAAAAAGGAGATACCTCTTCCCTTTACCATAATTCTTCAAAAATCAAGAACAATGGTTCCAAAATCACATCTATTCAATACTCGAGGATGTGATTTATAAAAGCCAAGTGCTCTGACCTAAATGAAGGCAGCTAAGTATTCTTTTATCATCTCCTCATTTATCATGGGTTTTACCTTTCTTAATCTTTTTTTTCCTATTTTTCTGTCTGAAAATTGTTGTCCATGTTGGAGAGAATAGAAGTTAAAAAGGATATGACTGTTTCCCCTTCTCCCTTCTTATCCCCACCAAACAGAGGATCCATAGTTTCTTTATCTTCCTCTTAACCATGACACCTCTCACCACCAAAATACCTTTTTTGTTATTTATCCTATTGCTAGAATTAGTTTATTTGAGTTTTAACCTTTGTTCCTGCATTCTTTCGTTCATTCAACAAGTATTTATTGTTGTTGCTTGAAGAGGACCAATGATATCATCAAGTTGCGATCAAGGTACAGTATGTCCAATTGTGGCTGATCAGACCAATAGGAGCTCAGAAGACTCCATCACAGGTCAGGCACAAATAGTGGATTTCAACATTTGGGATGGAGCTATCTCTGGATTTGTGCACCTCATGTTTCCTTTGTGCTGCTGCAATAACGCTTTGCTCATAGAACACAGTGCCTTCTTTGATATGGGCAGGCCATGCTACGTGGTCCTGTGCCAGCATCTCCCGTATTTCACAAGCGATACTAAAGTTCTTCAGAGAGACCTTGAGAGCATCCTCATGCTGCTTCTTCTGACCCACATGTGAGTGCTTGCTTTGTATGAGTTCTCCATTTAAAGAGTCTTTTAGGTAAACGTATAATTGGCATTTGGGCCATGTGGATAAGGACCTACTGTGCATAGGTTACTATATTAGACACTGGGGACTCAAAGTCAAAACCAAAAATAGCCTTCCTTATACTACTCTCCTAGAACCTTTTCAGTCTGTTATATTTGTCTTAGGTTACCTGCCATAGCTTCTGTCAGCCACTGGGAAGAATCCACAGTTGCCATGGAAGTTAATAAGGGCAACAGCAGCAGCAAGAGGTTTCTAGCTGAGGTGAATTAAAAAAAAAAAAAAGACAACTACAGAACTTGGCCCAGCCAGACAAGTCTGGGTTTTAAACTCACACAAGCCCATAGAACAGTAAATGTGACACATTGGAATTCTCTTGTCTCATTCAACACTGCTCACTGTTCACCTGGTGCAAGACACTGATTACTAGACCCCAAATCTCTCTTGCTTTCTGTGTGGCTGCTGGACTTTGGTTTGCTCCATATTTGACCTTTCTGACCTTGGGCAGCTCCATTAAGCTTTCCAAGTCTTAGTTTCCTAACAGAAGGCAGTTAGATGGTGCAATGGCTACAGAGTACTGGTCCTAGAGTCAGGAAGACCTAAATTCAGTCTGGCCCACACATTTACTAGCTGTGGGACTCTAAGCCAGTCACTTAAGGTCTGCCTTAGTCTATTTATTAGCCAAATGGAAATGAAAATAGCCCTAGTCTCCTAGGGTAGTGTGAAGATCAAATGAGATAATACTGTTTGCCTACTTTAAAATGCTATATAAATTGTGGTTATTATTATTATTTAAATGAAGGTGTTGCATTCAATGACCTGTAAGAGACCATCCATTTGAAATCCTTTAATCATCCTCTGAAGTCTCTATTATTCATTCCTTATCATTACTCCCTGGTTTATACCATAACCTCTCAGCCAAAACCTCTCTCCTACCTCCCCAATGCTGAAAGGCTTTAGTCATGACTACATTAAGTCATGATTAATATTACACCCTCCCTACCTAAGGGTAGGACTGGGGGGGTTAAAGTATAGCTCCCCCATCTTGTCCATGTCCTTTTAAAAATCAGAATTTCAAAACTAGTTCCCTATTTACTCACATTCATCTCTTTAAATATCTGGCCCTTTTCTTCATCATAATCAATTATTACTAGATTGTCAGAATTTTATTTCTGAGAGGCTTCAGCTCCTCTTGAACTCATCTCCCTTTTTTCAGTATCAGATTTATGGAATCCTTCTTATCCTATCCCTTCATTCACTGAAACCTGCTACCTGAAGTCTAGGTAGATGTTAGACTGTGCTCCACATTCCTTTCCTTATCTATCAAAAATTCCCAAGGTTCCTGTCATTTCTACTTAGCACCAGTTAAGCCAGACATTCTATCCTTACTGGATAGAATCAGCTCAGGAATAGCAATTCACCTTCCTGCCTCTCCTACCTTAAAGATGAAATTAGGAACCAGGTGAGCAAAAAAGTTTTCAGTTCCTTTCTTTTTATTAGACAGAAGCCTCTAGAAGAAATCTAGATAGTTAAGTCTCTCATCATAATTATATTATGCCTCTCTCTGTTAGCTCTGTGCTCTGCAGCATTAACTCATTACCCAAATTATCCAAGGGACCTGATGGTTCCATATTTCCATATCACAGTTATTTCTCCCTCCTTTGATCATCACTCAAATGCTCTCCACCCCACCTCCCACCTTTAGACTCATGGGTTTCCACACAGGTGACTATCAACTTGTTATACAATACTACACTACATCTACTACCTAATCTATTACCCTTGAGCCCTGGTGTCCTTTTTCATTGACAATTATGAGCTGCATCCCACTAAGTCTCAGGTTGAGTGTGGTTCATCACATTGCTTTCATTACATTACTTACCCACCAGTTTTTGAACTTTGCATATCAAATCGTTCATCCAACTGTTCCCAGAGGTTAAGTTCTGGGGTCTTTGGTGGCTGAAATACCTACCCCTTCTCTTCTTTGCCTTACTGAAATTCTATCCATCTTCCATAGATTAACTCAAAGTCCTCCATGAAGCCTTTCCTGGATTATTTCAGCCTACAATGATCTCTCTCATCTTTGAATTCCTAAGCACTTAATTATTGAGTATGCAATAGTGTTCTAGAGTTCTCTCATATCTGTTTTCCAATTCAACTGCAAACTCCTTGAGGACAAGACCCACATCTTTGACTTATATGCCTATTATATAACCTCATTAAAGTACAAGTCTAAACACAGTAAACATTATTTATCAGAGGCATCATAAGCAATGCAAAAATGTTCCACAACAAACACAAAAACTTTAAACTACTGAGTTGTGATACTGGGTCAGGGAAGACTGAAACTGAGGTTTAATGGAGAACAGTGCTTTAGAAATGTAGTTATTAGCTCACATTTAGAAACCTGTGGAATAGGGAATGCAAGTACTATTATCTCCATTTTACAGATGAGAAGTTAAGTGACTTATCTTGGCTAAGAAGTGACAAAGCCAAGACTCCAGATCTAATGTGCTTTTCACGACACTATATTATCTCTTTAAAACTACTGAGTGAGGCCAAGAGCACAGTTTAAATTTGAGAGTTATCAAGCCAACTTCATTCACTTTCTGTGGTGAAGCTGCTATATATTTTATATCTTTAAAAACATTTATGTTCTGGTCCATTGACCCAGATCCTACATCTCCTGTTGTTCTCTTAAGCATTACAATCATTTCCTTCAGCCATTACCACCCCACCCACACCTTTGAGTACAACCCAAAGAGGGAGAGATGCTTTTGTTGCTTATAGAATACCTTAGCTACTATCTGAGGACAGGAATGGACAATCTCAAAGGGCAATCAGCTTCTGACCATCAACCTGTGACACGGCATGCATTCTTTTTTCAAAAAAACTAATGTGTGCAGAGCACTTTATAAAGTGCAGGACAACTTTGAAAGTTATATACTAAATTTATTGTATAATTAAAAGGAAAGGAATGCTGTATGTAAAAGGTTCACAGTTCCATGTACAATATTCTTTTTTCTGTTCAGGTTTGTATATGGAAATGTTAATTTTATTTGTTGTTGTTTATTCAGTTCTGAATTTAAAAAAATTTTTTAAATAAAGTGCCTTGTAAATTGTGAGGTGTTATGTAAATGTCAGCATTATTACGTTTTCCTCTAGTTTATACCAGCATAGAGAAAGAAATAATGGCCGGCCTGCCCTAGAAACTCTGTTCAGCGGTCTAGTATCATGGGAATTTGCCAGGCCTACTTTGTAGAAATTGTCAGATAGTACCTAGAGGAAGACTCATTCTATATGTATGCCACATTCAGCATTCCTTGTCCTTACTACTGTAATAACCTCAACTTGAGTTTCTCTTCTCCCCCATTCCTTCTAATCTTTCTTATGTACATGTATGAAAATAGTCTCCCCTGGCTAAAATCTTCACTGGACTGCCCCATTCCCTACTGAAGAAGGCCTCAGTCTGACTCCATCCTGCCCTACCAGGCTCATCTCAAAATCCCTCTCAAATATTCTATGCTTAAGCAAGCTAACTGAAGTTTCCTGAGTATGCACTACTCTTTCCCACCTCTGTCTTTGTTAATGCTGTTCCCTCTGCTGGGAATATCTACCCATTTCTACCCCCTTGACATCCTATCCATCCTTCAGGACTCATTTCAAATGGCAATCCCTCCCAAAACTCACTTGGCTGGAAATTCATTCTCTCTCTCTCTCTCTCTCTCTCTCTCTCTCTCTCTCTCTCTCTCTCTCTCTCTCTCTCTCTCTCTCTCTTTCTCTCTCTCTCTCTCTGTCTCTCTGTCTCTGTCTGTCTCTCTGTCTCTATCTGTCTCTCTGTCTCTGTCTGTCTGTCTCTCTCTCTGTCTCTCTCTTATTCAAATTTTTATTATGTTTGCCTTAGTATATTTCTTTTTCCTCATTAGATTGTAAGCTCTAGGAAGGCAGGGGCCAAGTCTTATTTAAATTTTGTGTCTCCTTCCAGAACTAGCATAATGCTTTATATACAAAGGGCATGTGATAAAATTTCCAGTTAATGAATGAAGAGCTCTATTTCCAGAGTAGCAACATGGTGTGTCGGTGAGACTGCCATAAACAGAATAGACTGCTGATGCAAAAATGTCCGGTTTGGTTCACTACATATGAGTCAAACTGAAGCATTCTCTACCCTGTGACAAATTCAGAAAGAGATTCTTGGAGCTCCAGTCCTCTAGACATGTCTAATAACTTCAAACATTTAGTACCTTTTCAGAGGCAAAGGACAGATGTTTGATTGAGATGTTTGTTACTGGTTAGTAATGCTAAATAGGTGAAAACATTGGTGTATAAGCCTAATTTGCTGGGAGAAGTAAGATTTATAAACAAGCCTACTGTGCATGTACAACCATGAAATCCTGTCCTTTTTCTCTAGACTGAAGCATGTCGATTTGTAAAAGCCAAGTATTTTTTTGCCATCTAGATATCAACATTGTAGGCCAATATTCTTTCCATAAAAATGTAGAATTAAAGTAATAATAATGGTGATGATGATGATAGTCATAAAAGAGTTCTACTGAATACCAAAACCTTCAGCGATAATATTTAACTCACCTGATGCTGTGAATCACCCATGATCCCTATTCTTCTCTAACAATGGAATCTAATAGTTCTCCTCCCACTTCTCTGCTTCTTCCTCCATAATCTTCTATTACAGTAGATTCTCATAGTTATCCTTCCATTTCCCTAACTGCTACTTACTGGCCTTCTTTGCTGTCCTCACCTGCCTCCTTCCCCTTGAATATGAGCGTCCAAGGTTTTCTTTGACTTTCTTTTCTTCTCTCTCTACCCGTTCTACTTGGCAACATCATCCATTCCCATGACTTCACTTATCACCTCTATGCAAATAATTTGAAAATCTCTATCTCTACCCTCAAATTCTCTCTAGAGTGCCAGTTCTATATCTATAACTGCCTTCAATGTACTTTCTTTCACCTGGTGTGTGAAGTCACTCTGCCATGTCAAAATCAACATGTCCAAAATGGAATGCAATATCTTCTCCACTAGATGTGTCTCTCCCTCAACTTCTCCATTTCTGAAGATGGGACCATTATCTTTAAAGTTGCAAAGACTTTAAAGTTTGGAGTTATCATTGCTTCTTCCCTTTCCCTCACTACCATATCCACTTTGTTGCCATATCTTATTGATCCTATCTCTAAGATATTTCTCATCTTCACCACTTTCTTTCTACCACTGTTGGAACCATTCTAGTTCAAATCATCTCTTTTTTGCCCCAATACTGTAACAACCTCTGTTTCTATTCCATATCCTCACAAAAACCATTTTCACACAACTGCCAAAATAATCTTCATGCACCATCCTAATCATATGCACTTGAAAACCTTCAATCACTCCCTGCTGTCTACCAGAACTGTTGTTGTTGATGTTGTCTTTCATTCTCAAGGAGGACCATTGACATCAGGAAGCTAATGTCTTGACTTGCAAGTGAATTGGATTTAACTGTACAGAGTCATCAGCCTCACTATCTCCTCCAACCTCATCGGAGTCCAATAGCAAGATATAGGTCAGGATGAATGGATATGACCCCAGATGCAGTGGGAAACCTTGGTCTTTTAAAGTGAAGATCCTTTCCAGGTCTCAATTTGTCTGAGGCAACACCCTTTCTTGGTCTTTTTAGTTAGTTAGTTAGTTGTCTCTCTCTCCTCAAATATTTTTGGAATATGTTGATTTTTCCTTTGCCTCTTCACTGCCTTTTAGATTATAATTATAAGTTAATTTTGTATTCCCCTCCCCAAAAGAACATAATTTCCTCCACTGTAACAACTGCTTCATTTTTGTCTTTGTATCACCAGCACCTGGCACAGTACATATCATCATCATCATCATTACCACCACCACCCTCATCCCTAGCATTTATGTAGAGCTTTAAGGTTTGTAAAACACTTTACAAATAACACCTAATTTGATCCTCACAACAGCCTTGGGAGATAGATGTTCTTATTATCCTCATTGTACAGATGAGGAAACTCAGGCAAACAGGGTTAAGTGACTTGCCCAGAATCACCCAACTAGTAAGTGTATGAGGTCAGATTTGAACTCATGTTTTCCTGACTCAGAGCCAGTATTCTACGCCATTTAGCTGCAAACAGTTGGAATTTAACTCAATGAATTACTGTACTCAAGATCTTCCACAATCTGGTCCTAGCCTGTCTTTCGGATTTATTTCATATTACTCCTTTTCACACATTCTATATTCCAGTCATTCTGGATGCCTTTCTTCCAATCCTATTCCTATTTTATCATTTCTTGTCTCAGGGAATTTGCTCACATTAAGCAAAGACAACTAGGTTTGAAATTTTCTTTCTAACTCAAGTGTATAAAAGATGGTGCAATGAGTTGCACTGCTTTCTTAAGCACCATGATACAGACTCAACTCGATGGGGCAAAATATCAGATGAGGAGAAGAGTTGTTTCCTGTCCTGTGAAAAGTAAATCTTTGCTTTTAAAGATGAATTTAACATTGTGTGTGACATTATTCCTCATGAAAATGAGAAACAGGTATTTTTTACAACATGAAAATATACAAGCTTTACCAACTGGCTTGGCCAATGTACATTGACCTTGCTCTACAACCCCACTGTCATTCCTATTCCTGAGCTTGATTTCAGTAGCTATATTGCACTGTGGCCAAATAGTGCTGGTAAATAGAGATTTATTCTGAGCCTATGATTTTTAAGGATGGGCTAAGAGATGATTAGTCTGGCCTCTTAATTATTCCTCAGGCAAGGTTTAGGAAGCAGGTGAACTCCATAAGAGAAAATCACATAAAGAAAATATTTCTCCCTAAGATGTTACCTTATCCTTCCATTTTAGCTGGAACAGAAGATGATGAAGATAATGCAATTTACAGTATACTACAAAATAAATTTTGTTTTCATAAAGAATGGGAACAATTGAGTACTAGAAGGGGAAATTCTTAGATCTAAAATGCTTGGAACATTAAGCATCAAAGGATATCTGAATTTCATTTAAGATACCTTAACTTTTAGCCTAGAGCCAATGTAACTATAATAATAATAATAATAACACTATAGGGTTAGAGACTGGACCTGTGATATCATTGCTATAAGAAACTCCAAGGTAAGGAAATTCCATAAGCCAATCCCTCCTGTCCAACTTACATTCTTAGACAGCTACCTAAAGCCTTGATGGAAAGGTTAAGTGATTTGTCCAGGGGTCAGATATCTATTATATATAAGAGGGAATCAGTACTTTAACTTGAGACTTTCTGATTGTAAGACTGCTTCTCTATCCACTATTCCACACTGCCTCTGCAACAACAACAACAGTAGTGGTGGTAGTAGTAGTAGTAATAGCAGTAGTAGTGGTGGTGGTGGTAGTAGTAGTAATTGATATTTATATAGGACTTAAGGTATGAAAAGTGCTTTATGTATATTCTCTCACTTAATCCTTCCCCAAAAAACCCTGTGAAGTAGGTGCTATTACTAACCCCATTCTACAGATCAGGAAAATAAAAAGGAGGGGAGGTAACCAACTTGATTACAGGTCATACTGCTAGTAAGTATCTCAGGAAGGATTTGAACTGGAATCTTACAGACTCCAAATCTGGCGTGCTATCCATTATACCACCTCATTGACTCTATCTGGCAAATAGAAGACTTCTTCTGGAGTCTCAAATTCTGGAGTTTCAAATTCTGCTTCTGAAATGTACTAGCTCTGTAACCATAGGCAAATCCATTTAATTTCTCAGTGTCCAAGGTACCTCTAGATGATTATGAATTTCTGGTTTGCATCAGCAGAGTAAATTTCTATGTCAAATTTTCCACATGAATGAACTATCAGGTACAGACCAAAAAAATAAAATAAAAACATAAACAACATTTATTGAGAAAGAAATATGATCTTATACATACAGAACAACAAGCTGATAGCAGCATGGTGTCGAAGATAGCTTGCTGGACATGAAATCTGAAAAGATTTGGGTTTCAATCAGACCTGAGATACTCAATATCTATATGACCATAAATAAGTCACTTTACCACTGAGTCTCAGTTTTCTCAACTACATAATGAGGATAGCAAGTTCAACAGTACTTTACTTCACTCATAGGGTTGTTGTGAATACCAAATGAGATAAGGCAGAGAAAACTCCTTGTAAAGCATTATTTAAAAGTCAGTTTTAATTATTTGGTAAATCTGTCTAAGGAAGCTGCTCACCAGAAAAGAAAAAAGAAAAAAGTGTTAAATAACATTATACATTTTGTTTAATCAAGTTTTTTAAAGAAAATTTTATGTAGTCAAGCAATAAGCATTTGTTAAACACCTACTGTGTGTAGGGCACTATGCTAGATGCTGAGCATAAGTACATAGTGTGAAACTTTATACAAAAGGGGATAAACCATGCTTTAGAAAATTCAGCTCCTCCTAATATGGCGTGCTTCATTCTGCTCAAAGCAAATGCCGAGGCAATCACATGTTTACTTAAAAAGAATCTTAAGCACTGGCAAAAATGAAAAGCTAAGAGAGAAGCACATTTACAATGAGATCAGCAGCTAAGGCAGACCTTTCATAGGTCACGTTGGCTTAAAGGTACATTAGATCTCTGCCCTGTTAGATTCTCTACAATTTGGAATTCATCACTGGGAATACAGCCATATTTAAGCATAGTGAGTACACATTTTAAAATGTGATTTTGAACTCAAAGTCTAAAATATCCGAGTCTGAGAAAGTCTCAACAACCAAGTTGCAAACCATAGCTAGTTAATGGGTGGCGGATTGCTGTGCCGTAAATCCAAATACAGAAAGCAGAGGCATTCCTAGCCCTCGGGTAGAATTGCCAAAATTTCTTTTAGTATAATTTTTGTGGGTGAGCGAGAATAACATTACACAAGGGAACAAAAATTACACCAGGCACTTCAAAAACATTTCCAGCCAGCATTAATTTTGACTATGGATCATAATGGCCAGGTTTAGAAGGAAGTACTAGGCTGTAATTGACCAAATTAACAAAGAAATAAACAAATGCCATGTTACTACCAAGTATATGCAATGAGTCCCTTTCTCCTATGAGTCAGGAAAAGATGGGGGTAGGATAGGGAAACTATTATAAAGAGGTGCTACATGAATGGCACATTGCACAAATTTTATGCAGTGAAGAGGGAAGAAAATGTATGGTGCTCTTCTATATGGGGCAAAACAACAGCAACAAAATCTCTGCTTATTTAAAGTTGTGGAAGGGAGAAGGCCTAGGGCAGAGTCAGTGACCATGAACAGACATCAATTTTGTGGCCTCTTGCAGGAACATCGCTATACACCATTGTGAAGATCTATAGTCATTATCACATCACCAGCCACACCCATAGAGTCTTTTTAGAGGAGAGAATGCTAGAGGCAGGCAAAGAAGGCTATCCTCTCTTCTGGAACCAAGAATAAAAACTACTTACTCCCTTGGGCATTCAAAGGGAAGAATCAAACTCATTATATGTTTTAAAAGAACAACATTTTTAAAAAAAATCCTCCAAACCACATATAATATGATGGCCATTCACTGGGCAACCTTCTGAATCAGAAAATGTACACATTAACACTGGTTATTGCTGCTGTGACAACATAGATACAAGCTTGGTTCCAGAATCTTCAAGAGTGGGTTTCAAAGTGCTGTTATCCAGTAAAAGTACTCCTTACTTCATAAGACAGTTCCTGCAAAAGTGGTTGTGAAGCAATAGCTTGTGTTAATGAGCTTTTTTGACTGTCAATGTCATACTATCGGCTCATATTGATTTTCTGATAAAACTCATGAGTCTCTCACATGAATTGCTCTCTAACCACATCTTCCCCATATTTGATTTCTAAGCTGATACTTCCTAATGAAAATGAGGCCTTTGTGCTTCTTAAATTCATTTTATTTCATTAGATTTGTCTCATCATTCTTGAGTGTTGACATCTTTTTGACCTCTAGTACTGTTATAAAGCTTGCTATGCTAACTAGTTAACCCTTTCCACATCACCGAGGTTAGAGTAACAGCACCCCTGCAACCTGGAAAATGCATGTAAAATTTTTTGGCCCTCCCTTTATACCAGAGAACAAGTCTGAATTTTTGCTTTTTCTTTCATGTGATGTTTGCTGTAACAAACTGTAAAATTTGGGTTAATTTATACAATATTATAGATATATCTCATGCATTTCTGAGTTTCTAAACATTTTGTGTCATCTGCTGGCCTTTGTGTGTCCTCTGCGGCTTCTACAAATTTCTCAAAAAGTTCCCATTTAATTTCTTATGCTGAATCATTACAAATCGAAACTGCAGCAGGGAAAGTTGCAATGTGGAAGGGATAATTGCAGCTTCATGTCATCTGCAAGTGTGATAAGCATGTCATCTATGCTTTCATCTAAGTCATTGATAGAAATGTTGTATGAACAGGGTAAAGGACAGAGCTGTAGGTCACTCTATCATGGATCTCTCTCAAGGTTGAAATCAATATATTAATTACAACTAAGTTTCTTTGATCATTCAACTACTTTTGAATTGACCTTATTGTACTCTATTCCAGGGTTCTCAGTCAAAAGGGAAACAACAGGTGTAACAAATCTTTATTTCAGTGAGATTTTTTTCATCTAACAATTAGATGCTCATTGATAAAACTGGACTGCATGACCTTGGCCTTAATATTCCTATGGCTGAACAAGTGGTTTGAAGGCCACATCTAAATGGTAATTATAAGTAGTCTGTCATCAACCTGGCAGGAAAATACTGACTGATGCCATGTAAGTGTCAGTTTTGGTATTCATTTTATCAAATATTCATGCATTCAACAAATCTTTATTAACTTAAGCACTTACCATGGGTGAAACCCTGTACTAAGCAGGTAATTGGAAGGACAGAAAGAAGAATCTGACACAATTCTTGCTCTCCTAAAAGTTAGTGCCCAATAGCAGAAATTGGACACACATACAAATAATTATAGATAGAATGTCAAAGTGTAGTAAAAGAGGTTTAAAAATGCTACAGGAGGGGGTGGCTAGATGGCACAGTGAATAGAGCACCAGCCCTAGAGTCAGGAGGACCTGAGTTCAAATCTGGCCTCAGACACTTAACACAAAACTAGCCGTGTGACCAGGGGCAAGTCACTTAACCCCAATTGCCCTCCAAAAAGCAAAAAACAAAACAAAACAAAAAAATGCTACAGCAGTCTAGAACAAGGAGCAAGCACAACTTGGAAAATAAAAGGTAAGGCTTCATGGAGTGTTGGGAGAAAACTTGTATAAACCATTAAGTGCCATAAAAATGTTACTCCTCTTATTATTAAAGGAGATGGCATTGAAACTGAAAAGTATTTTCAGTGTCTTATACAAAGGAATTGTAAATATGTTCATCATTTTTCCCATGGAGACTAATTTAGGTGGCATTAAGTCCCTATTAGACAGAAATTGAAATTAAAATTACCATAATAATAGATTAAATTCAAGTAGTGCTTTGTTTACAGTTAGAAACCATTTTCCATATATCATCTCATGTGATCCACATACTAATTCCTGAGGAAGGCAAGAAAATCATTATCCCCATTTTATAGATGAGAAAACTGAACCTTAAGTGAGGTGAGTCTCCTAAGCTTACATGGCTAACCTTTGCTGGAGCCTAGAATTGAAACTCCTTCCCTTCATACCAAGATGCTCCATAGGGACAGATACTTAAGAATGAAAAATCAAAATAGGATGTGAAAGAATATACAGGTAACCTAGCAGGGGGTAAAGACCTGATGATAACAGCTGATCATAAAATTAATATTTATTTAACATAAAGGGCTATTTTGAACAAGAGGGCAAGAAGATAATCCAATGTGACATGTCAACATCCCAGTTGGCATTTAGGCAATGAGGAGGCATCAAACAAATAGCACCATGATAAACCTGGAAACTGTACCAGAAAATGAAAGAATACATTATAATCAGAAGAATTCTACTTGAAAGTTACTTGTTTTGACACCTTTAGACAAAAAAAAGAGAGCTTCCAAAAAAGTATTCTAAACACATTTCAAGAAATATGGTCCTTAAGCCATTTTCCACCCCAAGACTTAAGTTAAAAACTTGTTAAGTTAAGAACTTGTCCTGGGGCTGATCCAAACCATGTCTCTGTTCTCTATGTAAGCTAAAACATTGATTGTCTACCACTGTGAAAATTAGGGTAAGAGTTAAATGTTAATATGGAATGTAGCCTTCCTTACAAGACATACCACAGGGCAATTGTAAAGTATTTTTTTAAATTTCTTAAAAATTCTTGATTTTAAAACATTCCCCAAAAAGAGCACTTCCATGTACAAAGTAGGACAAAAAAAAAAGAAACTCTACTATGCATAATCTCCATGCACACACACACACACACACACACACATAAATTCAACATGTTACATTCACAATTGTCCTGTTTCCTTCTTAACTTCCTTCAGTTCTATTTGTGCATTAAAAAAAATACTCCAATGACTCTCTTTTCTTCCTTTTATTTTTTGTCAACTCTACTACTAGATATGCTCTCCCTTTCAATTCCACTCCTCAATAAAAAAAGAAAAACACAATCTTTGTAACAAGCACAACTGAGTAAAGTAGATGCACATGTTTGCCATATCCAAAAATATACGTCTAATTCTGCACTTTTAGTTTATTACACAACACTAGTCCTCTGGAGTGATAGTTGGTCATTGCATTATTCACAGTTCTACAATGTTAGAAATATATCTAAGTAGAGATCATGTTTAGTTATGCAAATCTGAAATTCCCTGTGCAACGCTTGGCTAGAAGAGAAGAGAGCAGAAACCCAAATGGCCCATAGTTTTTTGTAGGAAAAAAAAATGCACCTGGAGGAGGGATATTAGGTTTTTGGCTTGCATTTTTTCCTTATTCAAGCATGAAACAACATTAAATGTAATGGTTTCTTCTATTTATCATGGTTTTTTTAATTTAAATATTCTAGAGGCAAGTGTTCCTACAAAATTCAAGTGAAAAATATTTTATTTTAGTCTTCATTCCAAAGACAGAAAAAAGAATACACTGAGAGAGAAATGCAGATGGAAACACCTTGCCAGGAGATGTGTTATATAATAAAAAACACCAAAACACAAATATCTTTTCTGAAGTCAGGAAAAATAGAGTTATTTCTGACCTAGTGAATAAGTACTAGGGATGCACAGTGAATTAATTAATTCTTAGAAATAAAGAATTGCACTTTGATTAGTAACTACTAAATGGACTCTAGGGATTTTGAGAAACCCTAAGAGAAGAGCTTGCAACTACATAATAAATATTAAGGTCTTAGGGGAAAATTCCAGAAGAAAATCTGTTTGTGACACAATATAGTTGATAAATTTCATTTAAAAAAATAATTTTGAGTTCAGAAACTTCCATTTCTCTCTCTGAAGATAGTGTTCAAGATACATGGCTAATCTGCCTTCCTTTGCCTCTTTCAGTTCTTGCTCACAATCATTATTTTGCAACATAATATCTGCACCCTCCCATAAGACATAGTGAGCTCTAAACAGCATTGCAAAAAATAAAAATTGAGTAGATACCATGTTTCCCCAATAATAAGACACTGTCTTATTAATTTTTTTGGACAGAAAAACACCACAGGGCTTATTTTCAGGGGAGGGCTTATTTCAATGGACATTGACAGCAATTTTAATAAACAGGTAATAAACACGCAGCTCAGAGCGCGGTGTGCGTTTCACTTGGGGCGGGGGGGACAGTGCATACAGAGGGTACCGTAATGTAGCGTGTAGCGCAGGGGATCACCTTCACTACAGTAGCAATCTCAATAGGGCTTATTTTGGGGGGAGGGCTTATTTTAGAGGAATCTTACACGGTAAGGGGAGGGCTTATTTTCAGGATAGGTCTTATTATCGGGGAAACATGGTATAAACAGATAGGGAAACAACTAATCATCAACAGGGTAGCTATTTCAGAATAAGTTATTTGTGTGTAGTCAGATCATCAACTAAAGAGATTAAGGATCAAAATAATATTCAAATTAAAAGATAGGATATAAAGACAACTCCAAAAGACTCATGATGGAAAGAGATATCCGCATCCAGAGAAAGAAATGCCGAGTCTGAATGCAGAGTGAAACAAACTACTTGCTGTGTTTCTTTTTTTTTTTGTTTTGTTTTGTTTCCTCTTTCCTACTGATCATTCTATCAGTTATAATTCTTCTTTACAACCTGACTAATGATTAATGTAAAGATCTGTAGATCCTATATTCGAGTGCATGCCGCCATGGGGGTGGGGGAGTAGGAGAGGGAGAAAATTTGAAATTCAAGGGACTGTGGAACTGAATGTTGTAAACTAAAAGTAAATAAACAAATCAATTTTTTAAAAATAGGATATAAAGATGAGAGGACCCCACATACAGCTCCAACCCAACCTATTGAAATGAGTTATTAACTATTAAAAAAGATAAAAGGTAAAGACATTGACTCTGAATACTCCTCTATCTTAAAGATTCACTAATGTAAAATATCTACCACATGAGGACAACATATCTCAGAAATCTCTCTAGCAAACAAATGTTTAGTTTCTTTGGCAAGTGGAGAATCATTTAGAATACAAATTCCTTTGCAAAACATCAAGGGAAAAGATGAAGGAAGATTATAAGCAGGATCACCTCAAAAAAAAAAAAAAAGCAAAAAAAGTGAAGAGGGGGAGGGGAAGTCTTCAGAAAGTTTAGCATGAGATGCAACAAAGTCAGATGACTGAACTCGTGTTTATATATAGATGGAACTGGGAAGACAAATCGTCATGAAATAGAACAGATCTGCAAACATTTCTGTACCAATCTTTCCTCAACAGTGATAATGAGATCACTGAATTTATTTTTTTTAAGTAGAAATGCCACTCAAGAAAATCAAGTTGGGAAGAGCAACCAGATGTAACAACAACAACAACAAATTCTTGCTGAAGATAACGTAAGTTGAAAGGCACTCAAGTGTTCAAGAGAATTAAAGAAAGGTAGAAAATATTGACAAAACTAATACAACAGGGGGCAAGTCTGAGAATATGCCAGTAATGACCTACCTACCACCCTTTCAGCTCTATGAAATGATCAGAATGGATTAAAGCACATATTTGGGGGATGGCTAGAAAAAAACATAAAATGGAAATCAATAAGTTTATCAGACTAAATATTTACAGGCACACTAAGATTAATTAATTCAAAAGGAGAAAATCCTTTTGAATTTATCTGCTGTATATAAAAAAGCATTTGGATCTGTAGAGCAAAACACAGCCTTTTTTAAGGGTCTCCTACAACATGGTATCTCCCATGTA
The DNA here is from genome assembly GCF_028583685.1 of Petaurus breviceps papuanus. Taxonomy (NCBI): domain Eukaryota; kingdom Metazoa; phylum Chordata; class Mammalia; order Diprotodontia; family Petauridae; genus Petaurus; species Petaurus breviceps. The sequence continues at coordinate 9,122,062 of NW_027185694.1, read as the reverse complement.
TATATTAAAATTCTTTATTTCATCCTAATAGAGATAAACACAAAGAGAATTTTGATGATCCTGTGGTTATCAATAACAAGTAATACTATGCATAAGCTTACCAAAAGTATTCACCATTATCATGAAACATGTCTTACACAAAATCCAAGTGGAAAAGACATGTTCTCTGGGTGGTAAAGCTCTCCTGTTAGCAGATGACAGTGAAATGATTGGGCTGAGCTCTGGTTCTCCTCAATGAGATTCATAACCACTCAAAAGATGTTGCCCCATTAAACCACTTGGGGGAAAAAAACCAAGTGGATAAAGAAACTGATCAGTCAACAAAACAAAACAATGGGGACCCATCTCACCAGTTCCAATTGGGCAATGTTGCTCCCTCCCTCCCTTCTTTCCTTTCTCTCTTCCCCGTCTCTCCACACAGGGGATCATACCCTTATGAGTGGGTGCTCTGACCAAAGGAATATAAATTTGGATCCCTGAAACCTTGCAAGAGATCTTGTGGTTTACAGGCAAGATTTCTTTTTCCCCCTCTTCCCTACTTATTTATTCTATCTTATGGGTACTACATATGGACAAAGAGCTGGGGTCATAATTATATAAAAGGAAATTAGATGTCTGAATCTTATTTGAGAAACTGAGTAACACTTTTAGGCTGTTCTCTCCAACCAAAGACTTTTTGACACTAACATTGTCTTAATGGTGTAATATGGATGGGGATGATAGAACATTACGAAGAATTAAAATTTCAGAGGACTCAAAGGGCAAAGGAAAGGCAGGTATGATTATTATCATGGTAGATAATTACATAGGATAACAGAACTTTAGAGGTGAAGATAACCTCTAGTCCAACACCCATGAAAAGGAATCCCCACTACAAAATAATTGGTCATCTGTCCTCTGCTTGAAGAAGGATGAAGGGAAACCCTGCCAAGATAACCTATTTCTCAAAGCAGGTGGGACAGCTCTAATTTTAGTAAGTTTTTTTTTTCTGAAATAAAGCCTAAATATATCTCTGTGACTTCATAGAATCACAGATTTTGAACTGAAAGCAACTGCAGATGATATCCATTCTAATTCCTTATTTATGGGACGGTTAAGGGACTTGCCTACATCACTGAGATAATGTTTCAGAGTCAATGCTATTTCCACTGTGCCACTCATACGTCTCACCTTATATCCATTGATTGTGATCCCTCTTTTTGAAACCAAATAGGACAAGTTGAATTCCTATTTCCTGTAATAGAACTGCAAATACTTAAGGTTAGTGATCATGATACCATGAGCCTTCTCTTCTCCAGGCTAAACACTCCTAGTTCATGATTCACATGTGGTATAGAATTCTAGATGCTTCCCCATGCTGGTTGCCCTTCTCTGGATGTTCTTCACCTTATTAATATCCTCCCTAAACTGTGGTGCCCAGATCTGAAAGTAATATTCCAGATGTGGTTTGACCAGAGCAGAGTCCAGCAGGATTATCATTTCCTTATTCCTGGGAGCTAAGTCTCAAATGCAGCTCTAGATTGCATTAACTCTTTCATTTCCATATTATGTCTTGTCTCTTATTACATTTGCACTTCACCAAAAAACCCCTAGATCTTTTACAAACTGCTACATAATGAATTCTATCATATAATCCATGATGACTTGCACATAAGAAGTGGCTTAAAAGACATATAGACAGTGTATATGAATTATATGACTTGAAAAAGAGCTAAGTGAGCTATATAATGATGGTAAGATATAGAAGATAAATAGAAATTGTTATAGCAATATCTGCAAAGCAATAAAATACCTATAATAAATCCTCTAGCCTATTGGGCAAATCCTCTAATGGAGGATTTATGGCCAAGAATCATATGATGATGTGTTGCAACCTGAACCAACTAGTGAGATCACAAACACATCAAAATATAAAAGTATGTTTGGGGTCATGATTTCTCTAAAGTCATTGATTGGTGTCAAGATTCTGCAAGTCTGGGATTTATTCTCTCCTCACCTCTGCCTCTTAGGATACTTAATCTAATTCAAGACTTAGCAAAGTTGCCACCTCCTATATGAAGTCTTTCCTCATTTTCTCCAGTTGTTCATTTTCTCTCTCTCCTCAGCTTTGATTGTATTTACTTGTCTGTCTGCATGCTGTATCCCCAAGTGCTATATAAGGTTCTTGATGGCACATAACAGTGTCTTGCACATTCTAGGTTCTTTTTAGAAAGTTTAATTGAATTGAATGAAACTAAAATGGATTATCATAATTATTATATATGTGTTATAAAGCAACTAATAATTAACAATTATTATAAAGCAAAAATGTTTACCACGAATGGCTTGAATAAGATGAACACAGATCTATTCATAAAATACTGATATACCCTAACTGGAGTGTATCTCTCTAAACTTAAGAGAGGTAAACTTTGGACAAATAAAAGGACCCAAAATGTTCTATCTCTTATCTCTGAGGTTGGCAAGCATGCCTCTCTACAAATACTGTGGTGTCACTGTCAGGGATGACACTGGACTGGATGGATAATTGGTCTTATACAGTATGGCAATTGTCATTTTCTTGTTCCATTAAGAAAGAATTAGCAATGAAATTGGAAGAGAGAATTGGACAATACAAACCTTCATAATTGATTATTGGTTTCAAAACCCTTTAATTATTATTCTAAATCATTCAGTGGCTTTTCCTTAGCCTGAATTTTCAAATGAATTAATTCTCCTAGACCAATTTGACAGTGGAGTAATGGAACAGAAAGTTAAACTACCTAACTGTTCATCTTCAACTTCTGATAGCAGTAGTGGTGACAAAAAATCTAGGCAGCAGAAGAAAGCTTTTTCATCTGCCAATGTTTTTGATAATACAGAGGAGAGTATTCTACAATACAATGCTTTATTCCACCAATAATTTAGTAACATGGAAAACTAATCATGGAATTACTTGTCCATAGAATCCATCTGTTACTAACCAGGGCTCTCCTTTTGTAAAGAATAATGTAACAGGGGTAAGCAATTTCTTGCCAATGTAAGATACTTCTGTTGTTGTTACTTTATTGTTAACCAACTGGAACAATGCAAAAAGATAAATTCATTAAATAAATAGTAGATCAATAGAAGTACCTTAATGACTATGGGGGGATAGAAAACCAAAAACGCTCTACCCTAAGACATATCAACTCTTTAAGTACATAATCCTTTATGGAAGAAGCAAGAGATCCACTGTTGTTATTGTAGGCTGTGTGTGTGTGTGTGTGTGTGTGTGTGTGTGTGTACATATTACTCTCTATGAAGATGGAAAAAAGAAAAGAAAAAGAAACTATGAGTAGTATACCAGGCAGCATCACAAAAGCTCCCAAAGCCAAACTTACTAATGTCTCCTCCAAAGTTGTGGCATTTTTCCTGAGCAAATTCTGCTAAGATGCAGGATACAACAAGAGGATTAAAATAGGCAGCTTAATATGGAAGTAGTCTAGAAAGCACATTCCTTTGGGGGACAGTTATACAACCTACAACATCACTACAATGAAAATGCCCAATGCATAAACCCATATCTACCTTGAACCAATGTGCTGGATATGGCAAAGGGCTCAAGGCTTCTAGGTTTGGTGAAGTGCTTGGGAATGTGGAAAGGAAAAAATGTGGAAATTCTAACTGAGGGGGCAGGAGAAGGTAAAGGATTTTAGACTATCATGCTATTAGAGATATAATTCATCTCCAGTCTGTTCTAATACTTTACAGATCAAAGGGGATTGGGATATTGAGGTTTTTTTGAGGAGGGGCTGAAGGATAGGTTGTGTACACACACAGACACACACACTTGCGCACATGCAATCACAAGCCAGTGTTCCATTCTTGTTGGGTAAATATTTCTAACTATTTAATGATATGGATTTTTATCCTAAAATTGTAGGCAGATAAAGTTCATGACCTCTTATTAAAATACTCTGGTATTCTTTTAAGGGTGAAGAGTTGAATGAATAAGAATCAAAACCATCCCACATTATTAGAACTAATGAAGGGGTGGCTAAGTGGCACAATGAATAGACCACCAGCCCTGGAGTCAGGAGGATTTGAGTTCAAATCCAGCCTCAGACACTTAACACTTACTAGCCGTGTGACCTTGGGCAAACCTCTTAACCCCAATTGCCCTGCCCTCCCCCCTCCAAAAAGAAAAAAAAAGTTGACTATCTCTGTAGGACTGAGGGTAAACTGCATTTAAATCTATTGAATTAACTTGACATATAATAAAGGACCTATGAAATATCAATTCAAAATAAAGTAAGACTATTGCTTTTCAATCTGCTAATCTATATCAGTAGCAGGAATTTCATGTCACCTTACTCTCTGATTATATCTAAGTATGATTAGAAAAAGATCAGTTTGGAGAAAATTCAAATAACTTAGAAAATGGCATCTGTATCATTAAATAAGAGAGATATTCTACAGTTGCTAGGAGGGGTAGATTCCATGAATATATCTACACATGTAAAATACCTTTCTTATTTCCCAATAATTGGAATCAAGATGGTGGAGTAGAAGCAGGACCTCCCCGCTGGGCTCTGGCTTCCACCTTCCCCAACCCATGTAAAAGGGGACTCTAAACAAACTTTGGAGCTGCAGAACCCACAAAATGACAAAAAGAAGCTAACCTCCCACTGAGGACAGCCCTAATCGGCCAGTGCAGTGCTCTGGGAGCTGAGCCCAGCCCCACACAGAGGCTTTAGCCCCAGGGCGGGCCTGACCAGCCTCTGCCAGGAGGGACTCCAGATCAACAGTAGCTATGGCCATTTCCAGATTTATCAACACATAGATGTGAAGGACAGAGTGAGAGGTCAGTGCAGTCTGGACTTTGGGACCCAGTAAGTGGGAGTGCGTGGCAGGGGCAAAAGCCACTGAAACGCCAGCACAGCCAGCCAGCACCATGTGGCAGTTTCAGCTCCTGGCCTGCAGAGTGTAGGGGGACCAAGCACCAGTCTGAGGGGTAATCGCTCTTGCTTTAACCTGCTTGGATCTGGATTGCAGTCTAGGGTGGAGGTCCTGGGGTGTGTGTCCAGCTTGCCAGAGCATGTGGAGACCTCAGAGAGGGCACCCATCTAATAACTCTGGCAGCTGAGAAAACCCCAGCATTTGGGACGAAAGCTCCCCTGTCTGGTGGCAGAGTCCTATAAGCCCAGGGGTCAAGTGACTGAGGGGCAACATGACCAGGCAAAGGAAACAAAGCAGACAGAAGATTCCAACATTAGACTCCTATTTTGGGGACAAAAAGGAGCAAAGCATGGAACAGGAGGAAGACAGTGAAGTCAGAACTCTTGCACCAAAAGCTTCAAAGGAAAATACGAGCTGGTTACAGGCCATAGAGGACCTTAAGAAGCAGATAAGAGAAGTGGAGGAAAAATTGGGAAGAGAAATGAGAATGATACAAGAAAATTATGAAATGAGAGTCAATAGCCTTACTAAGGAAAATAACACCTTAAAAAACAGACTAATTCAAATGGCAAAAGAGGCTCAAAAAAGGCAATGAGGAGAAGAATGCCTTAAAAAGCCAAATTTGCCAGATGGAAAAAGAATCTCAAAAGCTCAATGAGGAGAATCATTGCTTCAGAATTAGATTGGAGCAAATGGAAGCTAATGACTTTATGAGAAATCAGGATGCTGTTAAACAGATCGAAACAAATGAAAGAATAGAAGGCAATGTGAAATATCTCATGGGAAAAACCACTGACCTGGAAAATAGAGCCAGGAGAGATAATTTAAAAAATTATTGGACTACCTGAAAGCCATGACCAAAGAAAGAACCTAGAAATCATCCTCCAGGAAGTTCTCAAAGAAAACTGCGCTGATGTTTTACAACCAGAGGGCAAAATAGACGTTGAAAGAATCCACTGATCACCTCCTGAAAAAGATCCCAAAAAGAAAACTCCTAGGAATATTATAGCCAGGTTCCGGAATTCCCAGATTAAGGAGAGAATATTACAAGCAGCCAGGAAGAAACAATTTGAATATTGTGGAAAAACAATCAGGATAACCCAGGATCTGGCAGCTTCTACACTGAGGGATCGAAGGGCTTGGAATATGATATTCCGGAGGTCAAAGGAGCTGGGATTAAAACCAAGAGTCACCTACCCAGCAAAACTGAGTATCATGTTTCAGGGGAAAATATTTCCCAATAATTTATTACATCCTAATTTTAACACTACAAGATTTTAAAAAAATTTATCCAATCTGGGTTCACTCTTTCTTACCTGACAATAATGAACATAACTCCAGTCCTCTGTAAAAAGGACAAGTATGTCAAATTTTTATTAACAACAATGTATTCTGCTTTGGAAAACAAAATAAGAAAAACCTGTTACAAAAAATATCCCATCTAGCCTCACTAATTGTTTCTGTGAAAACATGCTAGGTGAAACAACATTACAGAACTTAATTCAAAGGAAACAATGTTATAAATGTGAATATATTCCTAGGTGGCCAAAATTCAGAAAAGCTTGAAGCAAAGCTTAAGCTACATGATATTTATAATGGTGATACCAACCCAAGTTGGTAATACTGATTCTTCCAACCCAAGAGCTCAGGGTTATGCTATAGGTGAGGTATGGGCAAAAGGAAGCCACCCTATATATTTCACATTATCAATTATCTTTAAAAATTATGTCCCTAGGGCGGCTAGGTGGTGCAGTAATTAGAGCACTGGCCCTGGAGTCAGATGGACCCAAGTTCAAATCCGGCCTCAGACACTTAACACAAAAAACTAGCCATGTGACCATGGGCAAGTCACTTGACCCCAACTGCCCTCCAAAAAGCAAAAAAAAAAAAATTATGTCACCAAAATATCAATTCACTGGGCAATGAAACATTATGTATAACTTAAAAAAAAACTGAGTCTTTTAAAGACTATCTCACCAAGCTGGAAAAGTAAAGGGGCTACTCATGGGCTCAATGCCATTATGATCAGCATGGGAATTTTGACCTCTTCTATTTCTGACCTAGACTGATTTCCCCCCTTAGAAGCAATCTAACGCACCTCTTCCCAAACCCCAAGATCTCACTATCCTAATAACAACCAGTGCAGACATATGATATACTTAGCCCACTACACCTCAGAACTCCTGAGATCTGCTGGTCTCAATCTCCTTGAGTAGCTAAGATTATAGGCATGCACCACTGAGCCAAGCAATATACCTTTACAATATTGGAAGAAGGGATAGATATGTGAGGGAGCAAAGCATGATGGGGCTCCCTTGGCATGGCACATGTTCCCTGAAAAGCTTTACACCTTCTCTTGCATCTCTTGTATATCATAGGTTTGCTTCATCTCCAACAGATAAACCAGCAAACAAACAGAGTTTATGTCTCCCTCTGCTGCTGCACCCTAATTAGATTTGTCTTCCCAGCTGGTTATTTGTTTCACTAGAAAGTAAAAAGGGATATCACTGTGACTTCTGGTAAAGAAGGCTTCATGAAAAGTCACAGAAGAATCCAACTTGCCTACATGTATACCCACAAATACCTACAAATAGTAACTAATGACTAAATAATCTAAAAAAAAAACTATAGTAATCCAAGACCACTCAAAAATGCAGTCAGAAGCTTGCAGGACTCCTTCACCAAGGAAGTCAGTGCAAGTGCAGGTCAATAAACTAGAAGTCTGTCAGTTCTCAGACCAGAGATGCTCCAGCTCCTGTCCACAGTGTTCTATAATTTTTGAGGGGTAGAAAAACAGAATGAGCAGACAGGGAAGTCCAGGGGTCTTAGAAAGCTATAGATCTCTGACTGTGGATCCAGGAATCAAAGAAGGCAACCCTCTACAAGCAATTCCCAAAGAAGGGGCTTGAAGTCTGCAACACTCTGGCCTGATTTGCTCCTGAGGGTCAAGAAACACTGTGAACCTGTGGGTTCTGAGTTTGTGGGTCAGCAGACCCACGGTATTTGAATAGGGAAACCTCAAAAGGGTCAAAAACCCACAATGCTCTGACCTCAGATGTGGAAATGGGACTAGTAACACTTTGGCCAAAGGGATTCAGAGTCCATAGAAATCTAACCTGAGATGCTCCACAAAATGCTGAAGACAACAGCATTCTGAGCCTAAATAATCCAGGTGAGCTTGAAAAATTACAACAGTCTGAGTAGATATGCCGGGGATGGTAGAAGTGGCAGGAGCCCAGAGAATAGAGGTCAGAACCAAGTGGGACCATGCCATGCAAAAATGTGTGAGGGACACAAATGTGTGACCCAAGCGCAAAGTTGCACATCAAGATTTGAAGTTAGGGATATTATTAGCAAATAAAGAAACCAATTACTATGAAATATTATAGAAATAGAATTATTTAACCTAGAAAAATAGAGTAACTCCACAACTACAGAAAATCAGAAGAAAAAAAATGGCTTGTCCCCAAGGACTATAAGAGTGCCTGGAAGAAATGAAAGAAGGAATAAATAAAATGAGCTCTGGAGGAAAGTTTAAATAAGTAGCTTATAACAGCATACAGAAAGCTTCATTAGAATGGAACAAATAAAAATTTAAAAACTCCATGAGATGATAATAGGAACAAAATCAAAAGACTGAAAAAATTTTGAGAAAATATAATGTATCTACTATTAAAAATAATTTACCTAGAAAAAAGTCAAGAATAAGTAACTTAAGAATCTCCAAAATTACTGAAAATCATGAAGATACAAAAACTTGGACACTATATTGCAAGAAATTGCAAACAAAAACTGTCCAGATCTAGTACGACCAAATGGTGAAATAAAAATAGAAATGATCCACTGGTCACATCGTGAAAGACATCTCAAAATGTAAACATCCTGGAATATAATAGGCAAAATCCAGAGCTTCCAGGTCTAAGGAAAAATATTGCAAGTAGACAGAAAGAAAGAGTTCAAAGAAGTGAAATAGGATTACACTAAGAAATTATATAATAAGGATATGAATAAGGGAATAAATGAGGAATAGGGGGATGAAACTTAATATTTCTAAGAATTGAGGTATGTGAAAAGAATCAAATATACAAACCTAGAGAATGGGAGGAGAGGTATCCTATGAACCTCACTTATCTAAATCAGATAAAGTGTAAAAAAATACATGTACTTGTGCAAACACATGTATGGGGAGAGAGAGAGAGAGAGAGAGAGAGAGAGAGAGAGAGAGAGAGAGAGAGAGAGAATAGAAGCCTTGTGGTTGATATCTCAGAGGGAAGAATGGAAAGAAAATTATGTAGAAGTAGATACCTTCAATTACAGAGCAATAATATTTATTATATTCCTTCTCCTACACTTTCTTCTTTGTAAAGAGTAGTACTGGGGGTGGGGGTAGAGCAAGAGAGAAAAAACTATTGAAGGATATGGAGAGAAATACACAATTAATGATTATAACCATTAATGCAAATGAGATGAACTTAACAAGATGGAAAAGGATAGCAGAATAGATTAGAAAGTAGAGTCTAATAATATTGTTTATAAGAAAGTCTTTTGAAACATAAAGACTCCAGGAAGTTAGGTGGTACAGTGGATAGAGCACAGGCCCTGGAATCAGGAGAACCTGAGTTCAAATTTGACCTCAGACACTGTGTGACCCTGGGAAAGTCACTTAACCCCAATTGCTTCCAAGAAAAAAGAAACATAAAGACTCATACTGGTAAAATGAGTGGTTGGAGAACAATTCATTATGGTTCAAATGAACTTTGTAAAAAGGTATTATTGTGAGCCTAGGCCAGGCAACAGTAGAAATAGTCATGATTTAAATGATTAAAAGAGATTTAAAAAGAGAAATTACCTATGCTTAAAGGCACTATAGACTATGAGATAACATCAATAATTTTATATGGATATAGATATTTTTCACACCAAATGGTGATTTAGATACTCTTTTTTTGTTGTTGTTGTTTTGCTTTTTGGAGGGCACTTGGGGTTAAGGGACTTGCCCGAGATCACATGGCTAATTTTTGTGTTAAGTGTCTGAGGCCTGATTTGAACTCAGGTCCTCCTGACTCTGGGGCCAGTGCTCTATTCACTACACCACCTAGCCGCCCCCGTTTAGATACTCTTAATTGAATTACAGAGAGCAATAGAGAGCAAAATTATAATAGTTGGAGGCCTCAGTGAAGTCATTTCAGACCTCGACAAATCTAACCCCAAAAATGAACAAGAAAGAAGATAAGGACTTTAATAAAATTTTAGGAAAATTAAAGATGATGTATATCTAGCAATTATTGAAGAGGGACAGAAAGGAATATATAGTGGCACATGGCATTTTAACAAAAATTGATGATGTACTTGGGTTCACCCCCTCCAAAAAAAAAAATAAATGAATGAAAAAATTAGAAGTACCAAAGAATCCTTTGCTGACAGTGAAATAAAAAATATAATCAAATAGTCTTAGAAGAAAGAATTCGAACTTAAATGAGAGTTAAATAATGTAATACTAAAGAACTGGTGGGTCAATGAACAAATCTTAGAAAATTAGATAATTTCATCAAAGAAAATGGCAACCATGTGACAATATACCAAAACATATAGTCAAAGCAATCCTTAGAGAAAAACAATTATCTCCAATTGCTTTCATCAACAACAAAAAAGAACAAATCAATGTATCAGGCATGCAACTAAACAAACAACAATAACAAAAAATTTTAAGATGCCAATCAAACATTGAAATAAGAATATGGAAAAATAACAGAGATTAACAAAACTGATAGCAAAAACAAATTAAAACAAAACAGGTGGAACAGATGAGTTGATAAGACGAGGGCCTGGAGTTTTGAAAAAAAATTAATAAAACAAATGAACTACTGAATTAATAGCCAATGTGATTTTAAAAGAGGAAAATCAAGCTGCCAAAATCAAAAATTGAAAAAAAAATTCACAACACAAAAATAAAGAAAATTATTAGAAATTCATTTGCCCAATAATATGCCAAGAAAATTGATCAATAAAATGGATGTGTATTTACAAAAATATAAAATGCCTCAATTAAAAGAAGAAAAAATAGATCATTTAAATAATGATGCAATGTGGAGGACAAATTGAATAAGCCATAAATGGTCTCCCTAAGGGTGGAGAAAAGGGAGCAGAGAGATTTATAAATGAATATTATAAAACATTCCTAGAACAATCAAGTCTACTATCACATAAAATGTTTGCAAAAATTGGAAAAGAGGGGATTTCACCAAATTCTTCCATATATATAGATATAGACAGATAGATATATTCTTAATACCTAATCCAAGGAGATAAAAACAGAGAAAGAAAAATATATGGCAATAGCCCTAAAGAATATTGATGCAAAAATATCAAATAAAATATAGGCAAAGAATTTACAAGGCAACATGTAAAAAAGTTTATGCACTATGACCAGATTTTAATTATATCCAAAATGCAGACATGGTCCAATATTAAAAAAGAAACCTATAACATAATGGATCATATTCATAATAAATCTAACAAAAAACATTATTATATCAATACATGCAGGAAAAGCTTTTGATAATATGCAAAACCCATTACTATTAGAAACACTAAAAATCATAGGAATAAATTTGTCTTTCCTTAAAATGTTAAATAGCAGCTACTGAAAACCAAGAGTTAACATTATCTATAAAGGATAAGTGAGGTCTTTCCAATAAGATCAGGGTTAAAGCAAGGATGTCCATTACCATCACTATTATCTGATATAATTCTAATAATTTTAGCTGTAATAAGTCAAGAAAAAGAAATTCAATGAATAAATATAGAAGAAGAAATAAAATTACTGCATCTTGTAGATTATAATATAAATCACAGGACTGTAGAGAAGATTCAACCAAGAATAACATAAAACAATAATTTCAGCAATGTAGCAGAATATGACATAAACACACATAAATCATCACCTCCTATATATTATCACCAAAAGCAGCAGAAAGAGACAGAAATGGAAATTCATTCAAAATAACTACAGATTATATAAAATATTTGGGAACCTATCTACCAAAGCAATAAAAGTAATTGTATGACTACAACCACAAAACATTGCATGTAAATAAAAACAGAACTAAATAATTGGAGAAATATTAATTGCTCATTATTGAGGCATGTCAATATTATTAAAATGAAAGACAAAACTACCCAAATTAATCTATTTATTCATTGCCATACCAATCAAAATAACAATATTACTTCATAAATCTAGAGAAAACTGTAAAACTTAACCTGGAAAAACAAAATATCAAGCATTCAAAGGGAAATAGTATTTTTTTTAAGATGGGAAGGAAGGAGACTGTCCACACCAGATTTAAAACTGTACTGCAAGGCAAAAGTGATTGAAACTATTTGGTACTGGTTAAAAAATAGAAAAGTTGATCAACAGAACAGATAAGCATATAAAAGCAAACAAACTAAAAGCATATTATTAAATAAACCCAAAGATACACACACACACACACACACACACACACAACTGAAGTAAAAACTCATTTTTTAAATTAAAAATAAAGTGCTGGGAGAATTGAAAAGAAAGACAATCAGAAATTAGGTTTACCAATAACTCATACCATATACCACAATTTGCTCCAAATAGATACAAGCCCTAGATATTAAAGGTGTTATCATATCATGAAAAGAGACAGTAAAGATCTAGCTTTTAAAACCATGAAGAGGGATAAAGTTCTTGACCAAAGATGAGATTTTTTTTAAATAAAAAGGATTACAGAAAACAAAATTGAAAACTTTGATTACATAAAACTGAAAAAACCTTTGCATAAACAAAATCAAGGCCATTAAAAATAGAGGGGAGGAGGGGAAAATCTTTGTAGCAAGTTTCTCTGATAAATTTGTGCTATCTGAGTGATTTAAATATATAAGAACCAGTCATTGCCCAAATAGGTAAAAGGTCAAAAGATACAAACAGGAAGTGAAGGGAGGAAAATGAAAATATTCATATAGCTATTAAGCTACATGAAAAATGTTGTAAATTACTACTAATAAAAGAAACGCAAATTTTAAAAACTGTGATGTTCCAATTCATACCGAACAAATTGATAAGAACTGGAAAAACTGGAAAAATTACAATTGTTAGAGGGTATATGGGAGAATAGGCACACTAATTCAGTGTTGAGGGAACTGTGATTGTTCCATCCACTTCTGGACTGGTCCAGATAATTTACAAAGAACAAAAAGTCATTTAACTATACATACCTTTTGACCCAGATATATTACTACTAGGCATATGTGGCAGAAAAGAACTAGAAACTAAAGGAATACTCCTAAATGGGTAATGACTAAACAAATAATGTTATCTGAATATAATGAATTCAGAGAAATTTGGGGAAACCTAGAATGCAGAATAAGGAGAGCAAATCCAGGGGAAAAATTTATACAACTATAACACTGTGGGTGAAAAAATTAACTTTGAGAATTGGGATCAATGAAATTAATATGATTCTTGAACATCACTGATGAAGCATTCTACCTACCTTGTAATAGAAAAATGACATAACAGAAGCACAAAATGAGACTTCCATTTTTAGACAGGGCCAATGTGTAGATTTATTTTCCTTGACTAATGTGATTGCATGATTGATTGCCACTAAGGGGTTTTACACCGTAGGAGTTGAGGCAATTGAGGAACAGAGAAGCTATAATGACTTTAATGCCCTCTTCCCCCCAAAAAGAGTGCCCTTGAAGCATATTTTTAAATATACAGAAGAAAACAGAATGAAGTCGAAAAGGAGATAGACAAGTAGGATAGCTTTTAGCTAACTATTGAATTTATAATATTCTTTGAAAAGTACGAGTGGACATAACAAGGCTTTGCGGCTTCATAAATAACCCTCTTCTGCTCTTTGTTTATAGAATATCCTTGTTCAGTGTTTGTCAACTTCAGAATAATAACAAATACTTTAAAAGCTAAAATATTTAAAAAATATCAATTCACCAAAAAAAGTGAAAGGGGAAAAGATGGGTTTCAAATTCAAAGGGAGGGGAGGAGGAAAGCTTACAGGTATAACTTGATGATACTACCACAGACCTGTCCACCAACCATTTTCTGATTATCCTAACTATTAAAGAATTGTCCCAACTCATCTACTCTCTACCAATCAAAGGGTAAAGAGAAGCATCTTCAGGAAGAAACCACCATTACCGTATAGTTTTTATATGGCAGGGTTTAATCATATTAAACAGGAATTTCCAACAACTGTTCCATGTTACTTTACAATAACATTCTTAATACATTATAACCAAACTATCTTAAGAACATGAAAATCCTCTATAATTTTGTTAAACAATTACCTATTCATAACATTGTTCCTATGAAAACAGCTGTCCATGTAATGTGGCTTCATCTAACACTATATTTATCTGGAAAAGATTAAGAACATTTAGGTGAGATAAGCTTATATTAATAAAGGGAATAAAAAACATTCATTGGGATAGTTTTATGTAAGGTTTGATTCTATTTATACAAGTAGTTAAACATATATCATAAGTCCTTTTCTTTTAATGTATGCAATCACCCTACTTCCCTTCTTACCAGATCATAACCACATGACACTTGACAGTAACACCAACTTAGAAGTTCCCTAAATATTTAGAAAGGGTAGGAATGAGAAAGTCTAAAAAATATCACTAAACACTTGCTTATGTCTCATGGTCATAACTAACCTAGTCATTTAAATGTATTACAATGCAATACAATGAAAGTATAAAGGTGGGATTCCTATGAAAGGGCATCATCAACCCTTGTTCTGGTTAAAAGAGAAAAACAGAATAAAACCTTGTGGTTCATCAAAAACCCTGCATCAGCTCTCTCTGGGATTAAACCTACACTTTGTTTCAATCCCTAGGCCACTCAGTGTCAGAAGGAGCCAGGAGTCAGTCAGTCAACAAGCATTTATTAAGTGTTTACTATGTGCCAAGCCTTGTGCTAAATGTTGGAGATTAAAGGGGTGGGGTTCAAAAACAAAACAACTCAGTAACAACTAGTCCCTCTTATCCTATTTACATAGAATTAAAAAGTAAGACAAAATCTTTTTGTACCTGGGATTGGTTTAAGTTAAAAACATGAAGAAAGGAAATGAAAAAAATCATAATTATAGCACGTTGACCTTTGTTAGCATTCGCTATTGAAATTATATTGTATAATTTTTCACATATTTATCATTTATTTAACTGTGTACCTGTTTTATTCATTCATGTACACAGAGAAATAGAGAGCGAGAGAGAGCAGACTATGAGCTCCTTGAGTTCCGAGAATGTTTTGTTTTGTCTTTGTATCCCAAACACCTAGAACAGTACCTAGGATGTACTAAGCACTGAATGCATGTCTGTGCAATTATAGTGAACTGAATTTGAATACTAAAGATTATCAGAAGTAGTTAAAGGTAGAAAAGGTGAAATTACTCATCAGAATTTCAGTTTTCTAAGAAAAAAGAATGTGCAGGGCCACCTCCTACAAGTATTTATAAATACACTGCTAAACATCAGCATTCATTTTCCACATGAGAATCAAAAAGTCTCATTGTAGCTTTTTCTTTAATTTGTGGTTCAATTATTATTCCCTTCTGTGAAATATCTTGAATATAATGACACTAATAACACTTTAGTTCCCAACTGTACTACCCACCACACACTTCCTTGAAACAACTACTCTCTTTCAAATTATTGACAATCTGAGATTAATTCTGTAATAAAGGTGATGGAATTCTCTCCTACAAAGTAGTCTATGTGCTTGTGCATGTGTGCATATGTGTGTGTGAGAGTGAGACATACAGACAGAAAGACAAAGACACAGAGAGAAAACAGAGTGAGACAGAGAGAGAGGGATGGCTTTCCATTTATACCATTGAACAAATTGCTATTTAGCTTTTAAATCAGCAACAACACAAAATATTCAAATGAATTCCATTCTCAATGGAGAATGAATCATAGGCAAATAGTGGACCAGAGAAATGAAGCCTTTTTCAAACAACATTACTCCAATTGCCAAAGTCAACCCAAAAGGCAACCTATGAGGATGGAAAAATAAAAAACCTCCACACTGGAAGAAAAAAAAAAGAGATTTACAAAAAGAAAGAATATAATTTTTTCAACCTTATCAGCCAACATTTCACCTTTAAAGATGACAAGTAAATAGCAGAAAGCAAATCTTTTTAAATCAATGGTCCATAATAATTTCTCTGAGAATTATTGCTTCCTATCAGACAGATTCAGGGCCTGTGATCAACACACACACAAAATAATCTATCATGGTTAATGACATTGGAAGCCTTTTTTGGACTCCATTTTATCAATCCGTAAATATGACTATGATAAGTATAGTGGAGGAAAGGCGTTGCAAAGAAGGATCAGGCACACTTGCCATCAATAAAGCTACAATTCAGTTGGTGAGATAGAATATAATGATTTTTTGTTTTACTCTAACAATCCAAGGTACTAAGTGTTGAATGAGTAGCCCAAGCAGAGAGTACCTGGTTCTGGGGAGTTGAAATTCTTATGAGCTTCAACTTTCTCAAGCTGTAAATCCAAATGACAGTATCAAAGCTCTGCCAATAGCTTTCAACTGCTTTATGTCTCTATTTTTATTAAAAACCAATCCAAGTCGCAAAAAGAAAAGAAATATATCAGAAGGGCGTATCAAAACAAGGCAGAGTTTCTGTAATGAAACAGCATGAACTATGGAGAATTATTCAAATTCCTCCTTTTAGAAAATGAAAAATGAAGGCTGCAGCTAATATAGCACATGAGATATATAGAGATAAACATACACATGTGTGTTGTATGCATATTCTATATCTATGTATATTTGTGTGTATGTGTACACACAAATACATTCATACACACACATAGCTGAAGACACTATGATTCCTATAAAGAACTGCCAGAAAAGTTGCTGGTTCTCAGATTAGAAACTCTTTCCACCTGTTCCACTACCTGATCACATTCCACCTATCTCTGACTTAGTGAAAAAGAACATAGGCTCATACACTGATGAAGAGCTAAAATGGACCTTAGAGGTCATCTCATCCAATTCACATCGTTTTGCACATGAAGAAACTAAGACACAAGCCCATACAGTGAAATAAATGGCAGAGAAGGAATGTTAATTTGGGTATGTTTCCAAATCCAGAGATCTTATTGCACCACATGAATCCTAGAGAGTGTCTTACTATAGATAGAAGTTAAGAGACATGCCCAAGGTGACACAATTAGTAAGTACCAGAAGTAAATTTGAATTTAGATCTTTTTGACTCTTAAGTCCAGAACTCTAACCATTAATACATTGCCTCTTCACATTCATCTTTGATAAATATTTTAATTTTATTCTTAAAATTTTTCCCAAAATTTAAGCCCAAGTAGTTTATATTGGCTTCTAAAATGAAACTCAAGGGAAAAAAATATAACTCAATTCTCAGGCTTAAAGTAATTATATATATATATGCATATATAGCATAGGTCTATATGATATGTATGCATATATATTACTGTTGGGCAATATTATGTACAAGGTTGCTTGATATTTGTTAATTCAATTCCTACAAATATACTCAATTCTCCTTTTCTATGCTGTCTCTGAGGGACACTGATTTTTATTCACTGGCCTGTCAGGTAGGTATTCTAATTATGAGCAGTATAGCAAATAAAAGGTGACTGCTCAAAAACTTCCTATAATTTTATTTGTAACAGCTGTTCACTTGCAATAGTGTTTGAGTCTGAGAATAGATCTCTCTTTAATGCTATTCCATTCAGCAGGATAAGAGAAAATGTTCACTGTTTATAGTATTCAGTTATTGCTGCAGAGTTAATTACCAGCAATCACACATTTTACCTTATAACACCATTTCACACTTTCCTAGGATGTATTTTGCAGAGATCTCATTTGCTTAAGAGCCATTATAATAGTTTTCATCCACAAAATTGTCACTGCCCTCCCCCATCTGCTAGGCAAATAGACCTTTAGCTTGTTAAAAATTCTGTGATAGGATACATCTTGTGGGTGGAGAGCCTAATGGTAAGAAACTGTTCTTACATGCTTTGTGTCCCTCTCTGCCTTAACCTTCATAAAATGACTTCTTATCTTTCCTCTGAGAGGACCACTTTGATCTCTACATAAAGTACTTCTAGACCCCTCTACAATGTTTCTTCTAAGATCGATGGGAAGGACACAACCACATGCAAAAAGAATATGAATGCTCCAACAGAAAAACCTTCTTTGGCAATACATGAAAAGAATTTAACAGGATTAAAACTTCGATCATTATGGGGGGAAATGTTCCTCATTTTTCCTAAGAAAATGATGCCCATCTACTCATAAATAAGAAGGTTCCTTTCTGAGTCACCAAAAAATGTATTACAATAAAAATCAGAACGCAAGTATTCATGGAAACCATACATCCCAAAGTTTCCAGGGCAGTGACCATTTTAAGTAAAGAATTCTTTATAGTTGGACTTTGCAAAAAAGAATCTCATTTATCATTCCCAGTGTCCTGATTTTTAGCTCAGAAAATATGTATGTCACCATACATAGACTGTACACATTTCACTTTTAAAAAGTGAACAATGTACTTATCAGAAAGGACAGCGGTGTATCTAAGAAAAAGAGCTAGAGGGTTCCTTTATATTAAACTTTGTGATGCTAAATTATTCTTATTCCAATTTATACTGCCAATTCACCTCAAAACATTTCATCTAGGGGCATGAGGGACCACTTAAATGTCAAATAAGGATTTAATTTGTGCAGAAGAATCCACACGACAGAAAAAAAATGTAAAGGGGGAATGGAGGAACAGTTATTTGACAAATAGAAGCAATGTAGACAGTGTGTCTACATAGTTTAATACAAAACCTTACAACAATGGCTCTGTAGGCTTCCAACTTTCATTTTTATGAGGGATGTTTCAACCTTCTTTTAATTTATTGACAACCAAATATAACATTTTATTACAGAAAAGAGGAAATTTATTCAAAATAGAATCCTAATATTTAGAGATACTTCAGCACTTTACAAGTTAAAGTTGTTTTTACCCAAAAATTTTTTTTGGTGGGTCTCCAATGGGAACCTCATTAACACCTCTGTCTTGTGGTGACAGAGAGGTCTCACACCTGACCCACCTGAGAATTGATTTCTCTCTATGCTTCTGACTAGACAAAGACTATGTCATCTAGATAATCAAGCCCAAAAATATTACATATATATACACATACATACAAATCCTTGCCTTATTTATATCATGTCTGAATTCAAAATCCTTTAGCCATGCAGATACACTGTCTAAATAAACCTCCTTACTCTTTTTTTTTTTTTTTTGCTTTTTGGAGGGCAATTGGTGTTAAGTGACTTGCCCAAGGCCACATGGCTAGTTTTTGTGTTAGGCGTCTGAGGCCACATTTGAACTCAGGTCCTCCTGACTCCAGGGCCAGTGATCTACTCACTGAGCCACCTAGCCGCCCCAAAACCTCCTTATTCTGACACCTATCAGGGTTATGATTTTGTTGCATGTACCCAAAATTACCTGTTGTCCAATTTATATGTATTTTTCTGTTTACTTATCTGTGTGCACACTGCTTCTCCAGAGTGAAATGTAGGCTCTTCAAGGCCAGAGACTATGTCCATTTTTGTCTTTGCATCTCCAGTACAGAGCACAGTGATTAGCACACAGTAGACACTTAATGTTTAGTGAATTATACTTAACTAAAATGAACTGAAATATCTCACTAAATATCCACATGAAAACCTCTTGAATTATGGGTTGTTGCTACTGTTTTACTATCAACAATTTCCAAAAATTTATATTTACACATTCCGGTTTTTTTCTCATACATTTTTCTGGTTGATGAGCAAAGAACAATTTTATTTGTGACTGCTGAGAATTTTATAATAACTTTTATTAAAAAAAAAAAGAATGGGGCTTAGCTATTGAATACAAGATATAAATAACCAGGAAATCCAATGGCTTGTTATTTCTTTCTAATGTTCATATCTTAGGCATGACTGTTATCATTTCCAAATGCACATAACATGGTAAAGTACACTGTTCCAAATGTAATATAATATTTTCTATTAGTGCTTATAACCCTGACATGCTTTTCTAACAAGTTGCTTGCAACAGTTGCATACCATAAAAAGGGATCAAGATTTTATGTATCACAGATGAAAATAACAGTACTGTATCCTGATAATCCATTCTTTGGTTTGCAGTGTTTTAAGTCATTCTACAGAAAGTCACAAATCCACAGCATTCTAAAGAGTTAGATTTTGCAACTAGATCTCTGAATTAGCTGAGAAGATCAAAGGTGGTTGTTAGTTTTCCTAAGATTGGCTTACTTGCAGGCTATAAATTTTAGAATTTTCCATGTTTTCAATTGTTAGAAATTAATAAATAAAAGGCCATTACTAAAAAGTTTTGCCAAACCACAATCTTTATCAGTGACCCAGAATCTAAAGAATAGGAGCTATCAGGATTTATGAATTAGAAAATAGATGAAGAGTAGATTTCCATTTAGAATAAAAAATGTAATCAAATCAAGTTTCTGAGTATCTGTATATGAATTCAGGCATCTGAAGTCATGTTCTTAATTTACACCCCCCCACACACACACCCTCCAGAGCATCAGAAGGAGTGGCTCATGTACAGCCAGATAAAAATATATTTCCTTTGAGAGAATAAAGAAACAAACATTATATAATTTACATATAATAAATACCCCCAAAGTATACAAGAGCAAATTAGAGCATTCTCTGTGGTACACAGAGCATACAAATAGAAAGTTTTCATAAAAAGGTTAGGGGGGGTGATAAATATCAGTATCTTCAAATTGGGAACAGTAAGAAAGAGGAATCACAGATTTATACAAAATAAAGAAAAAAGAATGGAAGCTAAAATGCAATATTATTAAGTGGGGGGGGGTTATTAGGATTATTTTAAGAAACAATAAAGAATGAGTATTCAAAGTATTTTTCAAGGACCATACAACTCAGGACCCATTTGACATAAAACTGGATTTGAGCCAGAATGTCCCCAATTTTACAAGCACAGTTTATTAGCTAGGTAACCACAACTTCCCTTTTATTATTTCATCTTAATCATTAGCTCCTAAAACCAAATAGTTAAATTTTAAAAAACATAAGGTCACACAATTTCAAATGTCCACAGAATAACCTTGAAGAAAGAAAGAAAGAAAGAAAGAAAGAAAGAAAGAAAGAAAGAAAGAAAGAAAGAAAGAAAGAAAGAAAGAAAGAGAAAAAGAAAGAAAGAAAGAAAGAAAGGAAGAAAGAAAGAAAGGAAGGAAGAAAGAAAGGAAGAAAGGAAGGAAGAGGAAGGAAGAAAGGAAGGAAGAGGAAGGAAGGAAGGAAGGAAGGAAGGAAGGAAGGAAGGAAGGAAGGAAGGAAGGAAGGAAGGAAGGAAGGAAGGAAGGAAACCTACAAAATAGTCTCATGGCTTTAAGTAAATATTCATCTTCAATACCACTTATGAATTTACTTTGAAAAGCTTGATACTGTAGGATATTTTCCCATCTCTAACACTTTCCAAATTGTCCAGGCTGAGCACTTATTAGACATCTAAGCAATGACATTGGGCTACAAATTCCTGTAACCTCCACAAGTAGAAGGCAGTCCTGCACTGAGCAGATAGGTAGGTATTCAAGTGTATATCAAATGAAATAGTGAAGGAACGAATGAACACTCATTTTACAGAAAACCACATCAGGTTTTCCATAAACCAAAAGCACCTTCCCCAGACACTCACACTCCTCTCTCTCTCTGTCTCTCTGTCTCTGTCTCTCTGTCTCTGTCTCTCTGTCTCTCTCTCTGTCTCTGTCTCTCTGTCTCTGTCTCTCTGTCTCTCTGTCTCTGTCTCTGTCTCTCTCTCTCTCTGTCTCTCTGTCTCTCTCTCTGTCTCTGTCTCTGTCTCTCTCTCTCTCTCTCTCTCTCTCTGTCTCTCTCTCTCTCTCTCTCTCTCTCTCTCTCTCTCTCTCTCTCTCTCTCTCTCTCTCTCTCTCTCTCTCTCTCTCCCCTCTCTGTATCTCAGTCTCTGTCTGTCTGTCTCTCTCCCTCTCTCTCACCCAATTCCCCCCAAGATCTCTAAGACACACTCACATTTTTCACCTTTAGCCTGAAAATCATAATAATATCATTATAGATTGGTTTGTTAATTTGTGTGGAAAATCTACATTTACCATATGTAAAATAAATACAGCTATTTTAGGATGTTTATGTTACACAAATCATGAATGATATATGAAGCTAGAAATCATTTGATAATTCTCCTACTTTATAGGTTTGTGTTCAGAACACAACAATCTATGTAATTTTTAAATCTTTAGGCAGGGTGTTGATTTTAAAGACTAAACTTTAATTTCAGGTTACACTAACAGTTTTAATTGGGAGGGGGAGATTTTAATTAGGTGGAAGGGAATTCAAATAAGCCTATTTAACTATCTGAGATGGAAAAGAGGGGTGTCAGGGAGTCACAGCAAGATATTCCCTGGACCCTCTAGCCCAGGGAAGTACAGTAGATGTGAATTGTTTCTTCCTCTTCCCTTCTCCTAAAAAGTCACCACTAACTTACATTTAAAAACAAAGCAGGCTTATTTAAATAAACAGAATACATATTTACAAGTAAATAAAGTCTTCCTTCTGGGGCAAGTTTCTGAGGCCATTTGAGTCTTCCCTCTGCTCTCCTCTAATGTCCTAAGAAGCCCAAGCACTGAAACATTTGTTGCACTATGTAGGGTAAGGGTTAGAAACCCTGGAACCTGCTGTTAAAACCATAAACAGAAACAAATCAAGGCAGAATGCAGGTCAGGTGAAAAAAATACTTTTTGAAACAAAAAGCTTAAAATGACATATTTATGTTTTCTAATTATGCACCTCTAAAGAGACACATTTCCTCCCTAATATTCCTTCTCATAGAAAAAAATCTCATCTATCCATTTGAGCAATTTCAGCCCTTAAAAAAAGTAGCCTTCAATTTGACTCATTATAGTCTTCATCATAAAGTCTTGGTTTCTGCATCCCTCATTTTATTTCCTAAAAGTCCACATCTTTTCCTTCAGTACTTCTGCCTTCCATTCCCTCTAGACTAAGCATGTGCCAATCTGTCTAACTGTGTTCCAAAGTGAATCACGTGTTCTGCTTGCTTCTTCACAACATGTATAACTAACCATTTGTATCTTTCTGTCATTATTCTTTTTTGTTCCTCCTCTTTAATTGACCCAACACACAAACAATAGGGCTTCAACAGCAAAATAGCTCCTTGCAACACAAGACAGAATGTTCAAGATAAGATGTACGTTTCTGAGACTCCTTAATAATGGCAATCTTTGGCCAACACAAAAATTTATGTAGTGTATTTTCAACACACAGAAGTATCCATAACACTAGGGCAGACATTTTTCAGGCCTATTATTCCAAAGCCCTATACTGTTCCTATCACAGTAATTAAGAATTGTGTCACACTGTAGTGTGTATGTGAAAACTAATCTCTTGGTTTTTAAAACACTAAAAACACTATTCAAAGAAAGCATCAATATGGATTTCTGTCTGAGAAAGGATATTTCCTTGCAATCCCGCTAAAATTAGGGCAGAATTTGAAGGTTCATTCCCCCCCCCACTTAATGGGAAATTGTCCTATACTCAGCCCATTTTATTTCTGGCCCAAATGGGCCAGTTCCAAAGGTGTTAAATCAGTGTCATTTTCAAACACACAATAGGTCACTATTCATCTCCACAAGAGCAGCTGAGTGGTTGATTCTTGATTCTTCACCAGGACCTGTTCGGAAGAGGGTCCTTCATGTGCTTATCTCATGAAATCAAAAGCTCCCATCACATCAACAACCTCTGCCACTCTTACCAGCACAAACCCCAACAACCCGGACCCCAAGCCTTTCTTTCCTTTTGAAGGAGTGGTGCAGCCTATCACCAACCCTTCCCTAAGAAGCTCTCATATTCTCTCGCTCTAGCTCTAGTCGCCAGGTTGCAACAGAATTTCACTTTTTTTTACAACATTTGCCGCCTCTTTTTCACATCTCACTTTAAGCCTCCTTTGCCCTAGCTTCCGAGAGTCACCACCACCACCCCCTTCCTCCATGTCACCACATCAAATCTCCTTCTGAAGCCCACCGTTATACTCTCCCTACACCCCAAAATGCATTCTTAATATATGCACCCAAGGAAGCACAGACCTGTATTATCTATTATATATAGATAATATGTCTGTACATACATAGGAATCTACAGAAAACATGATCCACAGTATATGCGATATATGTGCGCGAACACATTTTCCCGACTCCAATCATCCTAACGGAAATAGCACGCTCCCACGGAGCTCAGGCAAAGAAACTGGGAGTTGAATCCCTATTTCTTACTCCCCCTCCCTCACCCCCAAATCCACATGCCCTGCCCCCTCTTGCCATGATACGACTTTCATATGTGCTGTGTCCACATCTGATACACACGCATACACAATGCATAGCCCTTGGGTTTGCATATGCCCGGGCACATGCAGAAGTATAGCTTTTAAGATGGGGGAGGGGGGAACATGGGGGGCGTAGGGTATGCATATGGAAAGATACACTCCATAAGGGCACCGTGCGCGCGTGCGTGTATGTGCGTGTGTGTGTGTGTGTGTGTGTTCTCGCGCGCGCGCGCGCGTGGTGGTGGGGTGTGTGTGTGTGTGTGTGTGTGTGTGTGTGTTGGGTGCTGGGGGAGGGGTGCTTGGTGAGCACATCAGCAGTTGGGGGTGCAGAGGGCAGCTGCCCCGAGGGTGGAAGAAGGGGGAGGAGAGGGGAGGCGGAGGGAGCCGAGGTGGATGGGGCAAAGGAAGGGAAGTAGTCGGGGAGCGAGGGGAGGCGGCTCTCCCACTTACCCAACAGCAGCAGCTTGAGCTCCCGGCGTGCGTCCCGCTTGTCCCGGCGGAGCTGCCTCTCGATTTCATCGTTAATCCGCCGGGCTTCTTTGGCTTCTTCGCTCAGGCAGCACGCCATGATGGACTCCAGAGTCATTCTTCCTAACTGCTTCAGACACAACCCCCCAGTACCCCCAGAAAACACACGCGCGCGCGCGCTCCTTTCTCACTCACCGCCGCGGGCCGCGGCGGCAGCTAACCCCTGGGCTGGGTGTGGGAAGAGGGACTGGGGTGGGAGGGGGAAAGGGGGGGGGGGGGG
>NW_027185694.1:9096399-9096825 GCF_028583685.1 Petaurus breviceps papuanus | reverse complement strand
GTGAGAAAGGAGCGCGCGCGCGCGTGTGTTTTCTGGGGGTACTGGGGTAAGGTAGGGTAGGAAGGGGAGGGGAAGGTGGGAGACTCTGAAGCCACCCACTGCACGCCCGGCGAAGCCTGATCCCGGCGGCGGGGCCCGGACACAGAAGCGGAGCTCTCCACTCCGGGTGGAAGGGAGGTTAGGGAGGTGCAAGGAGGAGAGGGGGAAAGGCCCGCTCCCCCTGGCCTCTCTCAAACACGCACCCCCCTCAAAGAATACAACAACCTCCCCCCCACCCCCCACCCCCTCTATCTCCTGCCTCTGTCACTAGCTAGATCCAACTCCTCCTCCTCTTCTAAATCATGCACCGAGCAACATAGAAACATCCACTAGGGCAGCGGCGCGGCTGCGGCGGCGGCGGCAGCAGAAGCAGAAGCAGCAGCCGGC
>NW_027185694.1:9070894-9096389 GCF_028583685.1 Petaurus breviceps papuanus | reverse complement strand
TGTTGTCGGGGCTGTTCCTGCTGTTCCTGCTGTCCCTGGTTGAGAGGAGGGGGAGGAGCCGGTAGAAGGCCGGAGGCTGAGGCTACAGCTGCTGCTGCTGCCACCGCGCCCGCCGCCGCCGGCTACCCCTGTATGTGAATCCAGCACTGGCTGCTACGGCCGGCCGCTAACCTGACTTTTCAATGGCTTAGCCTCCCGGGCGTGGTAAAGCAGAAATATGGCGGCCTTTCGCTGTGTCTCTCTGCCCACCCGACACAAATACAGCTAGTTACACACACTCCTGGAAAACCCAGGGATTCAAACCTCCAAACCCACTGAACAGGCTTGCAGAGCAAATACCACTCCCCAGCAACACCACCAGTCTACAACCGGCGTGGCGCACCCCCAATGGCCATGAGGAACAGTGTCTTTTTTGTCCTGTAGGGCAGCTTTAAAAATAATACTTTTTTAAAAAAAGATTCCTAGTTTAAAAAATGCCATTGAATTATAAACCACCTCATTCCACCTCCACCTTTAGGCCATCCTTGGAAAATTTAGAAGTGAATTGTGGGATTGAAAGGGACACAGATTTGTAATTAATTCCCAACTGGTAGGGTGGGAAGGGAACCTTGCACAAAGTTACTTCAGATCGAAATGTAAATCCTGAGCAGAGAAAAGAAACTGCTGAAGTTTCCAAGAGTTTTAGAGGCAGCGTTTGTAACTTTTCATGCCCGTGAGATTCGGGGTTTTTTGGTGTTTTTTTTTTTTCTCGCTCTCCCCCTCTGTTTTTGAAAATGCGAGCCTTTTTACATATTAGGTAATCTCTCTCTCTCTCTCTCCCCCCTATCCTTCCTTTACCCCTCCCCAAAAAAACAAAGAATTAATGACAACTTAGCTCTTTAAGACTGCAAAATTATGTGTGACCGAATAATGTAAACAATGAAACAAAAAATAAACAGCATAATAAACATGGTCATTCCAGCAAAATTCCTTCCTATTTCTTGTTTCTCTAGTTTTGATTGATACTGTTTGTTTTGATGTTGTTTGGCTACTTTGTCCCGATACTCTACTGATAACAGGGTAGGACTTCCTGTAAATTTCAAGTTTTGGATGACCCAACCGCTCAAGAAGTGAAACTACTCCTTCCTTGCTTACTGGAATCTCATGTTTTAAGGACAGTATATGTCCTGAGTCTTTCCTTTTTCATTTAAACTTCATTTCATGAAGATTTATGTTTTGACTTGCTCATCCTAGAGTGTCAAGAAATTTCACTGCCATACTACCATTGGAATATCCCAGAGGTGGGGAATTGTACAAAGGTGACAGGAGGTGACAGAGGCAACATCACCTCCATGTTTTTAGGTGCTGGAAACGACTCACTCTACCCCTGTCTGATAAGCCAGGAAGGAAATCAGACAAGTTCTCAGATCCTCAGATCTACCAACCCCATGTTCCACCCCTTCCTCACTGCCTTTTTAAGGCACAGACAAAAGAAATCTATAAAAATTCATCTTGTCTGACAGTAAGTAAGGTACATTTCTCCTATACGGCTAAAATCCTAATAAATGGCTACTAGGCATGATAAGAAATTAAAATTTAAAATTAAGTGACTAATGCAATTAAATATTCAAATTCAATATTGCAGAATTTTAGAATGTCTGTAGGGAAAGAACTTAATTATGACTTTTTTCTCATAGATATGTTTCATGTAGGTATGTAGGTTGTATATGTGTGTGTGTGTGTGTGTGTGTGTGTGTGTGTATAACTTCCAAAAGACTAGGAAATCAAATGAGGATCAGGAACCTACAAAAACCAATGACTGGTGATCTAAGGGAGCGAGGACCCTTGGAGACTTATTGCAAAGTTCAGTGCATGAAACTATCCACTTTGACTGATCTAACTGATTACTTGGCTTTATTAAGCAAATTGAATGATTGTTTCAGGATTGGGTAGACAGGGCCTTACACAACTATTTGAAGTCAAGATGAAGACTACCTTTGTGTGTTCAATGTATTGAGATGGAGGAAAATGGTACTTCAGTATTAAAACAAGATAAAAGGGAACAAAAATGAGCTGGGAGTGGGGAGAGAGGGAAAGAAAATAATAGTTCTCCATGGGGAAAGAAGATTCCAAGTCTGAGTCTAATAATACCTTAAATTTGTCTAGTGATTTTAGGGTTTGTAAAGCTTTTTCAATTGTTACCTAATGTATCTACCTACCATCTCCAGAATTAATCTCACTACACTGCACTAAAAATTCAATAAATTGCTATATATTCTTGAATTTGACAACCAACATTCCTCCATCTCTTCATTTTAACTATAAATTGACTCTATCCCTAAATCCCTCTAAACCTCTCCATTAGGAAGCTATTCCTTCCATTCTCCAAACTCCTAGGCCTGATAAGAAGAGTACCCATGATCCTTTTCACTTGTACTTCTAGATATCTTCCCAATCTTCTCTCCATGACCTTTCCTCTTTTAAGTATCAATTTTTATTTTTATATGTGATAAATGTATATCTCTGCAGAATGTTATCTGCTGATCCCTGTTTATTCTTCCAACTTTTCTCAGTGACAAGCATTATGCTCATAGTATTATTGCTCTCCACCCCATCTCTTGCCCTCACCTTTACATATTTTAATGTTTAAGGTAGAGTCCTCTGGCAACAAGACTAAATAATTACTCAATCTCCTCAAATATAACGGTTTTCTTCTTTATCCTTCTTCAGACACACACTCACCAACTCAGAATTGTACAAACTACCTCCAAGATTTGAAACTTTTAACCCCTCTATCTCTCCTATTCCTTCAATTCACAAAATTTGCTTTCACCCTTGTTGTGACCCCTAGTCACTTGACCATTTTCCTTCTTTCCCACTATGTCTTTACTTTCCTTCATGCCCCCTTAACTGCCACTTTAATGATTCACAAGTTACCACTTACCCTAGAATCTTTTGCCTCCAAACCTTTCCTCATGCTAAGCCTGCAAATTCTCATCTCTGGGTAATTCCTGTCATGTGATTTTTCCACCTCATATAGGCTGCTGAGCATTACTGGAGAAAGTCATAAAATTGAGCAGATTTCATCCACTACAAATGTATGGTACATAACCTCAGTTAAACCTTTACTGCTACTCAATAATCCTTCTCTCTCCCATTATTAACTCCCTGTCTCATTCCCCATAGCCACTGTTACAAGCTTTTTCCTCTCTTCTCCAGTCCAATGGCACCCCATCCCTATTCTCTATCCCTGGGATAATCTGATCACTTCATCAACATGCAGATGACTCAGGTTTTTGAGATTCAACACCTTCTCAACTTCCTCATTTGCCTCCTTCCTCTAACTGGAGGGCTGAAGGTTGAAGCAGTAAACTTCCCACAAGCTTTCTTTATAGAGGGCTCTAAACTTTCAGAATTTTCTACATAACTCTTCTTTTTCCATCAGCAGCTCAGCTTGGTTTAAATTCCAGAGCACATCACCCCAGCTCTGGGAACTCCCTGCTCTCTCCCCTTCAGCTTCCTTTTGTGTATTGTCTTCACCCATTAGATTGTAAACTCCTAGAGGGCAGGCAAACTCTGTCTTTCTTTTTCTTATTTGTATCCCAGCACTTAATATAGTGTCTGACACATTTGATGTGATAGATGGGAGTGTAGGATGCAGGATGTGAGATAAGAGATAAAATGCCAGAAGTGACCAACCAGAAAGTGCTCAAGATGACTATGCACTGAAGCCCCCCACCAAGGATTTATCTGTGTACTTTCATAAAGCAGCCCCCAACTCCCTCACATTCCAGAGCAGCTCTTCCCTCACCCTCTCCTGTTCCCACTCCCATTTTCTTGAACTATAGTAGTGCTTTCCCTCTCCCTATCTTGTTAAACTGTATATAGACCAGACACATACCTGGCCCAGTGCTCTGTCTCCCACGAGGAGCAGGGTTGATTAAGCACTCTGTCTCCCATATGAATCAAGACTTCTGAACGGAGTCTGCTGGGAGTGACCTGCCCCCCCCCCCCCATAAATACCTTTTATTTAACTTGGAAATTATCTGAGTGAATTTATTCAAGACACTGAGACCCTATGCATCTATTCCTGGTCATGCTGGTGCATCACAACATTTTGGGCAGCCCACGAATCCCAACACATGGTATGTACTTTATAAATGTTTATTGAATTGAATTGATATATTTTTAT
The DNA here is from genome assembly GCF_028583685.1 of Petaurus breviceps papuanus. Taxonomy (NCBI): domain Eukaryota; kingdom Metazoa; phylum Chordata; class Mammalia; order Diprotodontia; family Petauridae; genus Petaurus; species Petaurus breviceps. Next base: position 9,092,218 of record NW_027185694.1, on the reverse strand, counting down.
ATTAATAACAAATTAAAATAAATTAATACCTTTCCTCCAGTTTTCAAAATTTCTTAGCATCATCACATACAATCTCTTCCTTCTGATTACAGATTTAACCTTCTCCCTATATTCTTGAGCCCATTCCTACTTCCTCCAGGAACTTATTTCAGCTAATATCTCCATGAATAAATGACAAAGTATTTGTTAAGTGTTAACTCTGTGCCAAGTATTAGGCTAATTACAAGGAATAAAAATAACTAGATGGTACCTGCCCTTAAGGAGCTTACATTCTAACAAAAGGGACACCCAGAAGAGTGTTTTGATTTGGAAAGTCTTGGAGATAGTGAGCAAATTGACACACCTTTTTCCAGTAGCCATGGTAGTATTGACTTATTTAAGGTTCTAGAACTGGAAAGGTAAAGGTGGTAGGCAGCTTTGGATGATGTAAAGATAGCAAAGAAGCATTTAATAATTAGGGTAACAGCCCAAAACTGAGAGTTCTGGAACAGAAATAGCCTGGGCTCTGGTACAGGGGATAAAACAGTAGGGTATGGCAAGTAGGGGAAGAGGTTCCATGAATACATATTCCCCCATGTCACTACCTCCTTTCTGTCAACCTACAAACATGTTCAGATGTCCCCATACTTTATTTTTATTAATTAACTTATTTATTTTTCATTTTCAACATTTACTTCCATAAAATTTTTGACTTCCAGATTTTCTCCCCTTCCCTTTCCTCCCTCTCTCCTTCTCTAAGATGTGAAATATTATATAGGCTCTACATATACATTCATATTAAGCATATTTTCACATTAGTCATATTGTACCCAAACTACTTTTAAAGGCTTTCCTATGATCCTTCAAACACATTCAACTACCAAACATCTCTCTTCATTGAAAAACTCTTTGAAAAAGTGATATATACTCAATGTTTCCATTACCTTTTCTTTCCCCAACCCTTTGTAACTCAGATTTTGCCCCAATCATCCCATGGAAATTGGTTCCTAATAGTCTCCCAGAGTCACCCAATCATCTCTTATAGGATCCTAGACATAAAGTTGGAAGGGAACCCAGAGGTCATAAAGTCAACCCCCCTCACTTTACAGATTGAGGTTTAGGGAGATTAAGTGATTTATCCATGATACCACATAGGTGGTTGTTTATTCTTTGTTCTTGAAGAGAACTATAACATCAGGAAGGCAATGTGAATTGGATTTAAGTGAGGAGGGCTGTGCCAAGTCATCAGCCTCACTTTCTCTTCCAGAGCTATTCCAGAGTCTGGTAGTAAGAAAGAGATCAGTATGACTGGAAATGGCCCCGGATGCAGTGGGAGACCTTGGCCTTTTTGAGCCTTTTTAAGCATTTACTATACAGGGAGTAAGCATCAGAAGCAGAATTTTAACCTAGGGCCTCTGACTAGAGACAATGTTCTTTCCTCCTAATTAGGCTACCTCTAACACTGTCCCTTTTTCAGTCCTTATTCTCCTTGATGTACTCTGCAACATTTGACGTTGTTGACGATCCTCTCCTAAGGGATGTTTTTCCAGTTTGGCTTCAGAGGCACCATATTTTCTGGTTCTGCTATCTCTAGCCATTTCTCTGTTTCTTTCACCGAATTCTCTTTCTCTTCCAGTACCTTGATATGTATGATCCCAAAGGTTCTGTTCTTAGTCCTCTGCTTTATCTACATTTTCTCTTTGACAATCTCATTAACTTCTATGTATTCAACTACAACCTCTACTACAAATGATTCCAAAATTTGTACCTTATGCTTTGACCTATCTTCTGAGATTCAGATCTGCATCTCCAACTTCTTACATCCTGTTGGATGTTCCTTTGGAATCTTAAATTAAAAAGAATTTACAGTCAAGGAAAATCAATCAGACTAAAACTAAGCTTATTTTCATTATTTTATGGTCTTTCCTTTTAAACCTTCTTCCCCTTCTGACTTCACTAGTTCAGTCTAGACAACTTTTCATCTAATCTCCCATATTCAGAATCTCAGGGGTTAAGATAAACTCAAAATCGATACATGATAACTAGACGAGTGACCTTGGGCAAGTCACTTAACCCCAACTGCCCTGCCTTTCCTCTCCAAAAAGCAAAAAAAAAAAATGGATACATGATTTAGACATAAAAGGTGACATTATAAACAAATTAGTGGAGCATAAAAGAAATTACCTGTCAGATTTATAGATAGGGGAAGAGTTCATGACCAAACAAAAGATATAGAGGTTCAAAGGAGGCAAAACAGATAATTTTGATAAGTAAAATTAAACAAAATCAATGGAGCTAATATTAGCTTGGGGAAAAATCTTTGTGGCAAATATCTCCAATAAAGGTCTCATTTCTAAGATATGGAGGGAATTGGATCAAATTTATAAAAATAAGAGCCATTCCACAATTAATAAATGGCCAAAGAATATGAAGAGGTAGTTTGCAGAGGGAGAAATGAAGCTATCGATAGCCATATGAAAAAAATTACTCTAAATTACCAGTAATTAGAGAAATGCAAGTTAAAACAACTTAGAGATACTATTCCATGCCCATCAGTTTGGCTAAGTTGACAAAAAAGGAAAATCACAAATGCTGGAGGGTCTGTGGGAAAAAAAAAGGTACTTTAATATACTGTTGGCAGGACTGTCACCTGGTCCAACCACTCTGGAAAACATTTTGGAACTATGCCCCCAAAATTATTAAATTATGCATACATTTTGACCCAGAAATACTGCTACTATCTCCCAAAGAGATCAAAGAAAGAGGAAAAGGATCCATATGTACAAAAATATTTATAGCAACTTTTTTGTGTGTTGGCAAGCAACTGGAAACTGAGGAGATGGGAAATAACTGAATAAGTTATAGTGTATAAATGTGATGGAATACTATTGTGCTCTAAGAAATAGCTAAAGGAAAAGTTACAGAAAAACCTGGGAAGACTTATATGAACTGATGCAAAGTAAAGTGAGCAGAATCAGGAGAACAATTTATGCAATAGCAATGATATTGTAAAGATAATCAACTTTGAGAGACTTAGTAACTCTGATCAAAACAATGACTAACCACAATTCCAAAGGACTCATGATGAAACATGCAATCCACCTCCAGATAGAGAGCTGATGGAGAGTCCAGTTTCATGTATATTTCCTTCTATTTCTTTCTTCATTTTAACATGGCTATTGAAGGAGCTTATTTTGCATGACTACATCAATTTGTAATGGATTTTGGTTTTCTTGCTTTTTCAGTCTGTAGGGGAAGGAGACAAGTTGGCACTGAAAATGAAATAAACTAGGGGGAAAAAATCTCAGTGTTTTGACTTCTCCCCTCATTCCTCAACTCCAGCCTGTAACTAAGTCCTATTGATTCTACCTTTATCACATTTCTTTCATCCCTCCTCTCCTTTTTTTGCTGCAGTCACCACCATATCACAGGCCTTTATTATCACTGGACAGGATTTATAGGTTTTCCTATATCCAGTTTCTCCCTATTCCAATCCAACCTTTATATTGATGACAGATTTATCTTTTTAAAGCACTGATCTGGTCAGATCATTCTTCTGCTCAAATACTTTCTTTTTTTTTTCTAAGGGGGGGAGAAGGCAAGGCGATTGGGTTAAGTGACTTGCCCAAGGTCACACAGCTAGTTAAGTGTAAAGTGTCTGAGGCCAAATTTGAACTCAGGTCCTCCTGACTCCAGGACCAATGCTCTATTCACTGTAACACCTAGCTGTCCCATCAAATACTTTCAATGGCTTTATATTACCTATTGAGTAAAGCTCAGTCTCCTTATGGAAGATTTAAGGCTCACTAAAATCCAGTGCCATAATACCCTTTCCAGCCTTAGTTCACATTACTTCTCTCCATACAGTTTACACTTCAGCAAAACAAAACTACTGTACTCTCTACCCCCAAACCCCAAACATACCCTATGCTTACTAGCTCTGTGCCCTTGATCCTGCTGTTTCCTATTTTTGGAATGTCCTCCCTCCCCCTCTTCAGCTGTTGAATTTCTATCTATCTCTTACAGCCCAATTCAAAAGTTATAACTAAGTCTGTATTCCAAGGAGATCAAAGAAAAGGGTAAAGGGCCTATATATACAAAAATATTTATAGTAGCTATTTTTGCAGTGATAAAAAATGGGAAGATGAGGGGATGCCCATCAATTGGGGAATAGCTGAACAATTTGTGGTATATTATTGTGATGGAATAGTATTGTGCTCATTACAAGCCAAATGGTTTCAGAAAATCCTGGGAAAGACTTATGTGGGTTGATGCAAAGTGAAGTGAGAAGAACCAGGAGAATATTGTGCATGGTAATAACAATATTGTAACAATGATCAACTCTGAAAGACTTTGCTATTCTGTTCAATACAATGAACCAAGATGATTCCAAAGGACCCATTCTGAAAAATATGTACACTTACAGGGAGGGAACTAATGAATTTTGAGTGCAGATTGAAGCATGCTTTTTTCACTTTTTCTTTTTTTTTGCAACATGACTCATATGGAAATATGTTTTACATGACTTCACATGTATAATTGATATCATATTCCTTGTCTTCTCAATAAGTAAGGGAAAGTTTGGAGGGAGGAAGAAAATTTGGAACTCAAAATTTTTAAAAATGAATGTTAAAAATAAATCATCAGTCAAACAGCAAGCATTTATTAACTTATGTGCCAGGCACTATGCTAAGTGCTGAAGATAAAAATACAAAGAATGAAACAAACCATCCAGAAGCAAAATGAAATAACTGATAGATACTGGAGACCAGCAATACCATTCCATTATTATAAACAGTAAGTTCTGGCAGGACATAGGAGAAAAATAAAGGTCAACTGAACAGCATTGAAAATGTTACCAAAAAATATTTCTTAAGCATGAATTGAATTGTAAGATGCTATGGTACTAAAGAATCAAAGAGGGGCATATAAACTGGTGGGAGAGAGGTCATAAACACATTAAAAATAATAATGTAATATAATATAATATTCATGTATTCCTTTACATAGCCTACCTTATGCTTCCCCCAGGATAAGTTCATCACTAGAGATTTCATTATTATGGAAATTACTTTGGCTTTGGTACTCAACACAGATCAATACCCTACTTACCCCCAGTTGCCTCTGCCTCTCCAGTTGGAGGGTTAGAGGAAGTGAAAAAAAAAGCCTCCCTTAGAATTTCTAGCCAAATTCTTCATTTCCCACCAGATGTTCTACTTGGTTTCCTTTTCAACTCCACAACATCATGCTACTACATCAGGTACCTTCTGGTGAACCTTGTCTTCCACTTTTCATCTTCCTTTTGTGTATTATCTTCCTCCTTTTGTAAGCTCCTTGAGAGCAGGAACTCTTTGTTTTTCTTATTTGTAATCCCAGTGCTTATCATAGTGCCCGGCACATAGTAGGAGGTTGATAAATGCTTAGTGTATTGTATCATAGAATAGGTAGGCACAGGGTCATTAAAAAATAGATAGGGACTGAACCTATGATTCCATTGATGTAGAAAGCTACTGTTGAAGAACTTCTGCTATCAAGTCTGGTCAACACCTTCTCTGCAACCTATAGGGTTATGCAGTTGATTAGAGCAGGGAAAGGTTAAGTGACTTAGACTTGAACCTAGATCTTCTTGGCTTCAAGGAGCTCTCTATCCATTACCCCATGATGTCAAAGATGTGCTAAAATTCAGCCATAATCAACACAACAGCAGTGTGATGAAGTAGAAAGATTGAAGGATTTAGGATTAAGTTACCTGGGTTCACATCCCAGCTCAGCCACTTACTACTTTTGTGACCTTAAGTCACTTTACCTCTTTGGGACTCAGTTTCCTCATCTGTAAAATGAGGAGGATTAGACTCAAAGATCTCCAAGGTCCACTGCATTCTAAGTCTATGATTGTATGAACATTTCCAAATTGAACTGAAAAAGAACTGTAACATTTAGAACTTGCATGGGGCAAGGTGGGGTGCTTCTTTTAAAAGAAAGATTTGTATTATCCATGACATTTATAGTAAATGGTGACACCTTTATGGAGACTTTGATGGAGATTTTGACAGTAGCAATAGCCCATATTTGTTTTATTCTTTCTACAAAATGACTTTTATCAGAATAACATTAAGAGATATGATCATGGGATCATATATTTAGAGCTAAAAGTGACCTCAGAAGTTGTCTATTCTAACCCTCTCATTTTATAGAGGTAGAAATTAAGATTCAGAAGTTAAATAACTTATCCAAAGTCGCCTAACCAATAAATACCAGAACAAGGCTCCAACTCAAGTCTTCTGACTTCAAGTATTGTCATTGTTCTTCCCACTACCTACCTCTCAGTAGAATAGCATCAAGGTTAGTTATTAAACACCATCAATCCTAGGTTGAGCAATGGGTAGAGCATGGGGCCTGGAGTCAGGAAGACTCAAATTCAAATCTAGCTCCTGACCCTGAGCAAGTCACTTTATTTCTGTTTATTTCACTTTCCTCATCTGTACAATGAAGATAATGACAGTACCTAATTCCCAGGATTATTGTGAGGATCAAATGAGGTAATAATTGCAAAGTACCTAGTACATAGCAAATGCTATATAAATGTTAGTTATTACTATCATTATCATCATTAATATAAGCCAGTGAAGGAATCAAGGGCTCATTCATACATATAGGAATGAAAATGATACTTAGAATGTGAAAGAATAACCCAGCCAGGACAGAGGTCATTCTCATGACTTTGCATCTATTGCTTTGCTTTGTTTCAGCTCTCCCCTTCCAGGACAAGCTCATCACTTCTAAACTCGCCATCACATTGTTTATTCAACCTTTGAATGATACTCCCTTTGCCTCCTCTTCCCTCTGACTATAGGGCTATAGGACAGAGGACTACATTCCTCCCAATGTCTTCCTTTTATGGAAGGCAGAAACTAGACTTAGCTCACTCTACTCTGCAGCAGCTGCCTTGCTGGGTTTCAACTCTATGGAACAAGATTGCCCCCCTCTAAGCTGGTACCACCCTTTCCATTCCCACCACCAACACCACCACCACTTTCCTGCCTCCTTTTATGTATTGTTTCTCCCTTTAGATTGTAAAATCCTTAAGGGCAGGGACTGTCTTTCTTTTTATTGTGTCCCTACTGCTTAATAGAGTGCCTGAGGAAATTTTTATTGATTTGGATTGGATTAGATCACAATTCAATCCAATTCAACAAGCATTTCAGTCAATCAAGAAGCATTTAGTCAGTGCTTACTTTGTTCAAGGCACTGTGAATGGCAGGATGAGGCATAGAAAGAAAAAACAATAATAGCTCCTGCCCTCAAGGAGTTTATAGTCTAATGGAAAGACAACATGTATATAAATAGGTATATGCTAAATACAAACAGAACAGAAGGAAAAATAACTTTAGAGGGGAAGACAATAGGAGGGATTGGAGAGGAGAGCTCATTTAGAAGGTAACATTGGATGTAAGTCTTGAAGGAACTCAGGGATCCTGAGTCAGAGGTGAGAAGTGAGAAGATTCCAAGTTCCTGCATTAAACAACTCACTCACTTCTTGGTATTGTAGGGATACAATGACAGAAATTAAAAGTAGCACCTGCTATCAAGGAGATTATACTCTTTTGGAAAGATACAAGCAAGTAAAAAGATAGACAAATACAAGATTTGAAAAAGAAGAAAGTACTAACAACTAGAAAAGACTTTAGGTAGGAAGGTTTGTGTGAACTAAGCTGAGGGGGAAAAAAAGCTAGAAATGCTAAGAAACAGAGAGGAGAAGGGACTATGTTCTGGATGTGTGGGAAAGCTTGTACAAAGACATGATGTACAAAGCTAAGTTTGCAGGCCAGTTTGACTGGTGTGTTGTATGTACGAAGGGAAGTGATAAGTCTGGAATGATGAGCTGAAGCCAGATTGTGACAGTCTTTAAATATCTACTACCTGAGGAGTTTGTATTTACCCTAGAAGCAGAGGAAGTACTAAAGATGTTTGAAAACAGGAATCACATTGGCAGACCCATGATTTGGGAGAATTATTTCTGAAGTTATGTGAAGGATGGATTGGAGACTAGTAGAGATGATTCCAGTTAGGAGGTCATCACAATAGTTCAGGCAAAAGATAATGAGGGTATGAACAGGGTGGTTGTTACATAAACAGGAAAAGGAGATGGGTTGGGGAGGTGGTTTGAAGATAGACTCAATGAGATTTGGCAACTGTTTGACTGTAGAAGATTAAGAAAAAAGGGACAAATCAAGGAGGACTCCAAGTTGGGGAACATAAACGACCAGAAAGATGGCATTACCCTCAATGGAATAGGGAAGTTTGTAGAAGGAAGTTCAGGGGGTGTAGGGAAGATAGTGAGCTCTGTTTTAGACATTTTGGGATACCTTTGGAACATCAAAGCGGAAATATTTATTGGGTAGTTCATAGGGCAGGACTGATACATAGATTTGAGAGTCATCTGTATAGAAGACTAATAACATCATAACAAGAGAGGCTATAGAGAGAAGAGGAACCAAAAGAGCTTGAAGAACACAGTTCAGAGCCAAGACAGCTGCAGCCAAAGGAGAACAATGAGGGCTTTCCCCAAGGTAATGAATTTTAGGGGACAAATTGAGAAGTCCCTGACAGCCTTTCAGTAACACAGAAACAACTGATTTTAGCCCTCCGTTCACAGAATCGCAAAATTGCAGTATCAGAATGGGTATCAAAATCCATCAAGTCTTACCAAAATTAAAAAGGAAAATTTCCTCTGCAACATACCTGATAAGTAGTCATATAGCCTTCACCTGAAGACACCCATCGATGGGAAACCTACTGCTTCTCAAGTCAGTCCATTCCACTTTTGGACAGCTCTAATTGTTAGGAAGTTTTTCCTTTCATTGAGCCCAATTTGAAAGAAGAATTGGCAAAATAGGAAGCTACCAAATGGTAGACTGAAGTGAACTCCTCTCCTACTTATACCTCCTTTTTTTCCCCAAGCCCCCATGCAGCAACCTCCCCAGAAGCATCCTTGTTCAAACATCCTGGGGTCCCTATCACCCTGCCCAATGAGGTAGTGTCCCACTCTACTCCCTTGGCTATGGGAGAGGGTGGCCTGGGTGTAGTTGGTAGCAGTTACCCCCATTGTAAAAATTCATCAGCAGAGCATCATTTGAAACCTTGGAGAGACAGATTCAATTGACCACTGGGGTCAAAAACAAGATTTTGACAAGTGACAAGGAAGAAAGGTGATAGAGGACACAAATGATGATGGATTCTTAAGGTTGGGGACCACCTGGACATGTTTTTGGGCAGCAGGAAAGGAGCCAGTAGATAAATAGAGATTGAAGATTAGATAGAGACTTTTGTCAGATCATTAGGCAGAGTTTCCAGATTAGCTGGTTACCAGAGGCAATCACAATGCAGTGGGAAATACACAGAATCTGAAGAAAGAGTGCCTGGATTCAAATCACACTTCTGTCATTTATTGCTGTGTGTTCTTGGAGAAGTTACTTTACAGCTCTGGGATGATCTTTAAAGTACCCCACCTATTTCCAAAATACTATGATACAATGTCATCTCTTTTCCATTCCATTCTCCTTTCCAGCCCTCTAAAGTGAAAAGGAAAAAAAAGCAGCACAATCTTCCAGGTAAACATTTGATTACCCTTTGGAAAAGTCTGACCATCATTAGGAGTATCACTTACACAGGTTTTATATTTGCAGGACTGACCTTAATGTGAGATATGTTGGAATATTTGCCTAGGCCCCCAAATTTGGAAGATTGACATAGTCTTCAGAGATTTTTTCTTTTCTTTTCTTTTCCTGCACAAAGCAGGATTTTATATGAATACTTACTGACATAGAATCTGGTAGCCCAAGGGAATGTCCCAAGATAGTGACCTGGATCTTTGAGAAGGAGGCCTGCAAATTAACTCGGTCTCTCTGGACGTGCTCAGGACTCACGGCTAGTTGCAGAGTTGCTTCCCCTCCTTAAAGTCGCTGTTGATTTGAGCCACAACCCCAAAAGGGGCCTGCCTCCATCTGGGCAAATAGAAAATCAAAAGCATTCAGCTAAAAATCACTCACCTTGAGAAACTATCGGTTCATCTGGCTGAAATCAGGTCTCTTCTCTTTCCATGATTTTAAATCAAATCCCCATTTGATTCACCACATTTAGATTTTTGAGATTTCTTTTACAACATGGCCCCATAGTAACTACACAGCAAACTGTTCTTATCTTTTGATCATTTGTCAGTTGTGGAATGGATCTTATTTTTTATAAAAATCAACTTAGTTCTCTTTATGGTTGAGAAATGAGACCTTTATCAGAGAAACTTTCTTCAAAATATTTTTCACAGTTACTATTGCTAACTGTATTTCCCTCCATCCTGTTTCCCCTCCTTCTTATTTTATTTTCTCTTCTTTCACCCTGTCCTTCCTCAAAAGTGTTTTGCCTCTGACTACTCCCTCCCCTCAATCTGCCCTCTTTTCTATCACCCCTCTGTCTCTCTTATTCCCTTCCCTTCTGCTTTCTTGTAGGGTAAGATTGATTTGTATAACCAATTGAGTGTGTATGTTATTCAATCTTTGAACCAATTCTTATGAGAGTAAGGTTCCCTCACTCCCCCTTACCTCCCCCCCTTCCCCTCCACTGTAAAAAGCTTTTTTCTTGCCTTTATTATGTGAGATAATTTATCGAATTCTACCTCTCCTTTTCCCTTTCTCCCAATACATTCCCCTCTTACCCCTTAATTTTTTTTTAGCTATTATACCTTCATATTTAACTCACACCTGTGCTTGCTGTCTATATATACTTCTAACTTACCTAAGGATGAGAAAGTTCTTATGAGTTACAAGTATCATCTTCTCAAGTAGGATTATAAACTGTTTAACCTTATTAAGTCTCTTATGATTTCCCTTTCTTGTTTGCCTTTTTATTTTTCTCTTGAGTCTTGTAATTGAAAGTTAAATTTTCTACTCAGCTCTTCTCTTTTCATCAAGAATGTTTAAAAGTCCTCTATTTCATTGAATATCCATTTTTCCCCCTGTAGGATTACACTCAATTTTACTGGCTAGGTGATTCTTGGTTGTATCCCTAGCTCTTTTAATCCTGAAGCCACTAAGTCTTGTGTTATCTGGATGGTGGCTCCATGGTACCAAAAAATAATTTCTTTCTGGTTGCTTGTAATATTTTCTCTTTAATCTGGGAGCTCTGGAATTTGGCTATAATACTCCTGGGAATTTTCATTTGGGGATCTCTTTCAGGATGTGATAGATAGATTCTTTCAATTTCTATTTTACCCTATGGTTCTAGACTATCAGAGCATTTTTCCTTGATAATTTCTTGAAAAATTATGTCTGGGCTCTTTTTTTGATCATGGCTTTCAGGTAGTCCAATGATTTTTAACTTGTCTCTCCTGGATCTATTTTCCAGGTCAGTTGTTTTTTTTTCTTTTTTCTTTTTGGAGGGGGGAAGGCAGGGCAATTGGGGTTAAATGACTTGCCCAAGGTCACCTGGCTAGTAAGTGCTAATTGTCTGAGGCCAAATTTGAACTCAGATCATCTTGATTCCAGGGCTGGTGCTCTATTCACTAAGCCATTTAGCCACCCCCAGTTTTTTTCCAATGAGATTTTTAATATTGTCTTCTAGTTTGTCATTCTTTTGATTTTGTTTGATTGTTTCTTGATTTCTCATAGCATCATTAGTTTCCATTTGCTCGATTCTAAGTTTTAAAGAATTATTTTCTTTAGTGGACTTTTGTACCTCCTTTTCCATTTCACCAATTCTAATGTTTTAAATTAATCTTTCATTTATTTACTTTCAGTTTCGACATTCATTTCCACAAGATTTTGAGTTACAAATTTTTTCCCCATCTTTTCCCTACCCCCACCCCAAGATATTGAGTCTATTGAATACCCTTTCCCCCAATCTGCTCTACCTTATATCCTCCCCAACATCCACCCCCAACTTTCTAGTAGGGCAAGATGGATTTCTATACCCCATTGCCTATATATCTTATTTCCCTGTTGCATATAAAAAAAACCAAAAACACATTTTTCTAACATTTGTTTTTAAAACTTTGATTTCCAGATTCTTTCCCTTCTTCCCTCCTCACCCACCCCCACTGGAAAGACAAGTGATTCAATATAGGTTGTATATTTGTAGTTATGCAAAACGTTTCCATAGCAGTTATATTGTGAGAGACTAACTATATTTTCCTCCATCCTATCCCACCCACCCCCACTTATTCTATTTTCTCCTTTGACCCTGTCTCTTTCTAGAAAGGTTTGCTTCTAACTACCTTCTCCCCAAATCTACCCTCCCTTCTAACATCCCCTTCTTATCCCCTTTCCCCCTACTTTCCTGTAGGGTAAGATACCCAACTGATTGTGTATGTTATTCCCTCCTTAAGCCAAATTCAATGAGAGTAAGGTTGACCCATTCCCTCTCACCTTCCTGCTCTTCCCCTCCATTGTTACAGTTTTCTCTTACCTCTTTTCTATGGGATAATTTATCCTATTCTATCTCTTCCTTTCTCCTTCTCCCCTTATATTCCTCTCTCACCTCTTAATTTTATTTTTTAAATATCATCCCTTCCTATTCAACTGATCCTGTGCCCTCTGTCTATGTATACATGTACACACATATACACACACTCACCACCACAGCTGTCAGTGATTCACTCTCCTGAAGTCTGCTCTGGCTAGTCTGGGCCACTGGTCAGGGCTGCCCTGGGTCTGGGCCCAGGCAGCTCACACAGGACTGCACTCAGCTCCCAGTCTGGTGCTATTGACCATTCCTGTCAGCCTGCCAGGCTACCTTCAAGGAGAAATTTGTTTCTGTCTGTCACTTTGTGGGTGTTGTATCTCTAAAATTTGTTTAGAGTCATATTTTATAGGTACTGAAGGTGGTTGGAGTGGGACCTGAAGCAGGTTCCTACTTTTACTTCACCATCTTGGCTCTGCCCCTTCCCCCATTCAACTTTTTAAGTAGGCTTTTTTTTCTTCAGTGAATTTTTGTGCCTCCTTTTCTGTTTGGTAAATTCTGCTTTTTAGGTCATTCTTCTTTTCTTTAATGTTTTTAAGATGTTACTGTCTTCAGTATTTTTTTGAGTGTGTCTCCTTTGCCAAGCTGTTGACTCATTCTTCATGATTTTCTTGCATCATTCTCTTTTCTCTTCCCAATTTTTCTTCTACCTGTCTTACTTGATTTTCAAAATCCTTTTTGCTCTCTCCCATGGCCTGAAACCAATTCATGTTTTTCTTGGAGGCTTTGGATATAGAAACTTTGACTTTGTTATTGTGTTTTCATCTTCCTTCATAGTAACTTCCTATGGTCAGAAATTCTTGTTCTTTTTTTTATGAGCAATCAGGGTTAAGTAACTTGCTCAAGGTTACATGACCAGGTATTTCTGGGAAGGTGCTAAGTGTCAGAGCCCGGATTCGATCCCCAGCTCTTCCCGACACTGGAGCCGGTGGTCTTACTCGCTGTGCTACCTGGCCACCCTGAAATTCTTGTTCTTGTTTGCTCGTTTTCTCAGCTTATTACTTGACTTTTAACTCTTTGTTAAAGTAGGAGTCTGCTTCCAGGGTGGAGGGTGCATTGTCCCAGGATGCAGGGATTTTATACAGCTGTTTTCAGAGATACTTCTAGGGACCTGGAAGTTTTCAGTTCTTCCAAAGCGGTAAAATATAAGGAGAGGCGTGTTTACTACTCTCCTGGCCTGCACTCCAGTCTGTGAGTGACCACAAGCACTTGTTTCTTCTCTGGTAACTATTGCTATAAACTCTGGTGTGTTAGTGCTCTTCTTTTCCCTGAGGCTGCCACCCAGGACTGCCATCTGGATCCAAGTATGGGTCAAGCAGTAGAGTTCTGCCTTAGTGCTAGAAAAAAGACCCCCGTAATCTCCTTATGATCAGATGTTCAGCCCTCTTACTGTCTGTGGACTGAGATGTCTGGAAGGAGCCATATCACTGCTAATTCAGCGGCTCCCAAGGCCTGCTCCTGGTTGGCTAGGGCCCGGTTAGAGGCTTCTGCTGGACTGTGCTCCACTCTCACCCAGGTGTGACAGACCTTTCCTGCTGTTGTCTTTGGGGTCTGTGCACTGAGAGGTTTGGAAACTGCTGCTGCTGCCAGTGATTCAGTCACCTGAGGCCTGCTCCTAGTTTGCTGGCTGGGTCTGCCTCAGCTGGACTGTGCTCCTCTCTCACGCTGGTGCAACAGACCTTTCCTGCTGACTTTAAATTGTCTTGGGCTGGAATATCATTTCATTCCATCATTTTGTGGATTCTACTGCTCTAGAATTTGCTTAGAGTCATTATTTAAAGCTATTTGGATGGATTTGGGAGAGAACTCAGCTGAGTCCCTGCCTTTACTCCACCATCTTGATTCCACCTTCCCCAGCAGACCTGTTCTAAGGCAATTAGGTAGTATAGTGGATAGGGCACTGGGCCTAGTGTCAGGAAGGCCTAAGTCCAAATCCAGTCCCAGACACTTACTAGCTGTATAACCCCAGGCAAGTCACTTAACCTCTTTCTGCCTCAGTTTCCTCAACTGTAAAATGGGGAATAACAATAGCACCTAACTCCCAGGGTTGTTGTAAGAATCAGATGGATGATAATTGTAAAGCACTCAATACAGTGCATGCCACATAATAACTGCTAAATAAATGCCACCTATTACAATAATTGTCATAATTATTATTATTGTGAGATCAGTACTTATTTAGGGAATTCAATAATATAAAAAGAATGAGTACTTACATAGCCAAATGAAAAGTCTGTGAAATTCCATCAATGCAACTGACTTGTGATATTTCCTTCATATGCAGGGGGAGGAATTCCCTGCATCCTTGTTCCATTTAATCCTTGGTAATAGGATTCACTTTCACAGAGACATTTACTTCCAAGGTATAAAAGAAAATATACAAACAGCTTCATTCAGTTCCTACAAACTATGGTCCAAAACACTATTTAAGTTCAAGTTCCAGGGCAAAGTGGTTCCTCAGGGCTTCACTGCTGAGGCTGGCTGGCTGTACCACCCTATCTGCAAACCTGGTGCAAAGGTCACCAATGGTCCCATTCCTTGGAAAGGTAAAGATCATCACTGACACTGGAAACTGAGAAGGACAAAAGAGAAAAAGGGAAACATCTTCAGCCATGCCACAATGAATCTAAAAGGAGAGGGAGGAAGAAAGTTATCCCTCCCACCCCCTCCAAGTTCATTTCGTGGTGCCCATCTTGTGACCAAAATGGTGACCTTTGCTTTCTGGACACAGCAGGAAAGAGAGAGTATATACTATATTTAAAGAAATCATAAACAAATTTTCATATCTAGTAGAACTTCAAGACAAAGTGAAAACTAAAGAGCTCACGGGTCACCACCAGAAAGAAATCCCAAAACAAAAACTCCTAGGAACATTGTAGCAAGAATCTAGAGCTTCTCAGTGAAAGAAACAGTACTATAGGCAGTAGGAAAAAAGAGTTCAAATAATAAGAAATCACAGGAATACATGAAATTGGTGGTTACCACTCTAAAAAAGAGAATGGAATATAATATTTTAAAAGATAAAAGCTAAAGGTTTGCAACCAAGAATAATTTGTTCTAAAAACCAGTATGATCCTTGATGAGGTATGGTCTCTGGGAGCCCCCTCCAGATCTCCTTGAGTCCTTGAGGTACAGGATCTGGGAACCCCCATTGAACTCTGATTAAATTGTTTCATTTGATGAGGCATTTGCATGAGGCAATGAGCCTTACATTGTGGCTGGGCCCAAATCTCTGTTACTAGACTTTCCACCCTTGAGCCTATCAAAATATCAATCTACCCTTGAATTGGCCTAGTCCGCCATTGTCTGTAGTCTCCAAGAGTGGCCTCTCACCTTTAATCACTCATTGACCTCATTAATTTCTCCTGAAGACCCTCCCCAAACTCCTCCCCTAGACCCCCCTAGATTCCTCCCACAACCTTCTGTATATAAGATCCCATCTTGGTTCCATATTTGTGAGAGCTCCATAGAATAGTGAGAGCACCATAGAATGGTGAGAGTGCCATGGAATGGGGAGAGCTCCATAGTATGACTTAGCACAGACTTACTCTGTGTCCAATACAAGCGAACTTTTAATAACTTTACTTTTCTTTGGCTGAGAGAAGACTTGAGTCGAATTCATTCAGCAGGACCTGGCGTGTTGCTCCGGAACAACCCTAACCCTTTCTATGGGTAACCTCTTCATTTTCATGGTTCCCTGATACCAGAAACACTGCTAATCTCAAGCTCTTCTCCAGCCAGGACTAGAAGATACAGTAAGCCTCTTTCTTTCCCTATTACCCTGGAAGTGCAGTTTTTTGTGTTTTGTTTTGTTTTTGTGGGGTTGTTTGTGTGTGTGTGTGTGTGTGTGTGTGTGTGTGTTGGGCCTGACCTCTCAGGTTCTGTTAGGTCAGACAGCTAGGAGACTGTTTATGCTCAGCCTGACCTCAGGTTTTCGGTCCTGTTTGGTTATTTTGGAGAGCATGGACATGTGCGCAGCTTCTGAAGAATGGAAGATAAGGACAGATGCCCCATCTGGAAGTGTTAGCCATATTCTTTCAATTCTCTTGGCACTAGGGAACTGGGAAAACTTCAGGAATTTTTTTGTGAGGTTTTTTTTGTTTGTTTTTCCAGGCTTACTTTCAAACCTTCCTTTATGGAGGAAGGGATTTCCAGGCCCTATGACTGTAGCTCCCAAAAGTACGCCTTTGAGTTGTCTTTTATAACATTGGAAAAAATTTAGTTTCTCTGGAGATCTTAAAAAGGAAAAGTTGGTTTTTTTTTTTTTACAACACTGTTCAAACTAGGTATAGCCTAGAAGACGATGAATCATGGCCTGTTTTGGGGACTTTAAAAAATAATGCCCTCTTGCAGTTAGAATCAGACTGTCGAAGAGAAGGAAGATGGATCGAAGTTGCCTTATTTAATGGCTTTCATTGAACTTTCTCAGAACAAGGTTCTCAGGATAGACTGTGAGATGCTTGAAGCTAGAGCCCCTCCACAGAGGGGCAATAGGGACCAATTAAATGACCCCTTTCCTATAGCTTTGGCCCCAACAGGCCTTTACATTTTTTCCTAATGAAAAGACTAGAAATAAAGATACTTTGAAATATGAGTACAAAGAAAGTAGAAATAGAAATACTATACTTGAATATTTGGAAAAGTCTATACTATCAGGAAGTACTTAAATTCTAATAAGGGAAAAGAAACAAATGTCTCATAAAAGTCTTAATGTCCTTAAGAAGTATCATGGAAGAAGTTAAATGAGACAAATAGGAGGCTTGGGATAACTTTTTTTTCTGTTTTAATAGTTGTAAAAGAAAAAATAAAAGGGAGGTAAAAGGAATATAATAGAAAAAAAAGGAGGAAGAAGGAGGGAGAAGTTCCTGTCTTTCATGATTAGGGTGCATGAGAGGAAGCAAATATGAAGGAAGGGGTGGGAAGAGTCATATGAACCTTATTTTAATATGAACTAGACAAAGAAGGTTGAACATACTTTCACACATATGCCCACAAAATAGAAAGAGTTTGGTGTAGAAATACATTAGACTTAATATCTAAATATTTTTAGGAAAAGTTGGTTGAATTACAGGGAGAAATAGAGTATAAAAGTAGTGGGGTATTATTTTCTGTACTGTGTACTATTTTCTCACCCAGGAAAATTTTGTTGTTGTTGTTTTTGCTTTTTGGAGGGCAATTGGGGTTAAGTGACTTGCCCAAGGTCACAAGGCTAATAAGTGTGAAGTGTCTGGAGCCGGATTTGAACTCAGGTCCTCCTGACTCCAGGGCTGGTGCTCTATTCATTGCACTACCTAGCTGCCCCTGACCCATGAAAATTTAAAAAAAAAAGATAGACTCAACTAAAAGTTAAGGACATGAATAATATTTGAGAAAAATTAGATATGATAGCTGTCTTTGTTTACCAAGTGGAACATGAAAGAAGTTTATAGCTATCTTTCTAATCTATACATGGCTTATGTTCTAGGGCATAAAAAAATTCACCAAAATGCAAAAAGCAGTACTAAGTGCAGAATAACCAAAAATTATTTTTAATTTTAAAATTCTATTCAGCTCAAAAAATTTATAGAGGGTTTGTCCATATTTGCTATTATTTTCTGTCTTCACCTTTCACTGATTCTTATGCTTACTCCTTTCTGAATAATGTCAATATGTATTGCATCTGTATATAAGGTCAACTAGGTGGCATAGCAGATAGAGCTCCAGATCCAGGGTCAGGAAAACTCGTCTTCCTGAGTTCAAATCTGGCCTCAGACACCTATTAGCTGTGTGAACATGGGCAAGTTACTTAACCCTGTTTGCCTTTGTTTCCTTATCTATAAAATGAGCTGGAGAAAGAAATGTCAAACCACTACAGTATCTTTGCCAAAGAATACCCCATATGGGGGCATCTAGGTGGCACAGTGAGTAAGAGTGCTGGCCCCAGAGTCAGGAGGACCCGGATTGGTTCCGGCCCCAGATACTTAACACACACACACACACACACACACACACACAAACAAACAAACAACTGGCCGTGTAACCTTGGGCAAGTCACTTAACCCCAATTGCTTAAAAAAAAGAATACCCCAAATGGAGTCACAGAGTTGGAAACAATTGAAACTGAACAACAACATGGGTATATGAGCATATTTCAGTCAAGTCAGTTATGACCAATAGAGGCTGATTTTCCCTAGGTAATATAGAAGATGCATTGTTTCTTGCTATAGAGCTAGAGCAGAAAATTTATGTGTGGTGTGTGTGTGTGTGTGTGTGTGTGTGTATAACTTGGTGGTCATCCTATTCCATGTTTTAAAATATCCCAGACCATTATAAAAATTTCACTTCAGACTCCTCATTTCAAGTCCCTGTGCATATTCAAGTTTTAATCTAGAATTGGTAAGCCCTTTTGATCTTTTGTATCTAACAATATAGTTTAACTGAGGACAACTAAATTCCATTGGCCAAGGCAAACTGCTACTTTCAAACCTAGAGAATTCGAATAAATGATTGCTTGTAAATTTTGTTTTTGTTTAGCATTATGCTAAAGTAAGAGAATAGACTTCAGGGCAAGCATTTTCAGGAGGGAAATTATTTCCCAAAATCTAATTATTGGCAAAACAAGAGTCTAGATCCTTAGGAGGATATTAAATCCCAGTCAAGTAAGTATGTACTTGAGCAAGCAAAAAGTTAAGCTGTGCCCTTCAATCTATAAACACAGGGAAAGTCTCCAAAGGCAATAAATTTAAAATAATTTTTTTGTAGCAAAATGCCAAGCTAAGTGATGGTAAAACAGTGCTTCCTAAGAACCCTTTCCACCATTTAACTCTTTCTAAAGTCATTGCACTATTTCATTTGGTCCTGATGTCCAGTCATATGATCAACGTTTGACAGACAGAAAGTCTGGAAACTTTCCAATACACCTAAATTACAGAACTTACCTGAACTACACGTCTTGCAAGATTTTTTAGTAGGGCCTGAAGTATTGTGAGGCATGTGACAGAATGTCGGTGAGGTGAAAGATCACTAACACAACTGCATTCAGCTTTGAAATACCACCCCAAAGTATTTATTTCAGTGTGTGCCTTTCCAACAGAATGGGGGCAGAACTACCAATTTATCAATCTTCAATTTCAAGAGCAGAGCTTTTGGTTTATCATGAATGTGAAGTAAGAGAATGAAAGGTCATCTGAGGATTCTTGGATCTTTTTTTTGCTTTCTTTGTGATGAGTGATTTAATTAATCCTTGGTCAAACCAGGTCAGTAAAGAAAGCCTGGCATCTCTGATTCCATGTGTATGGAAGACAGGATGTGGTAAATAAGTTAAGGAAATGATTTGTGCATTCTCAGTGCCTCATTTCCAATTAATTACATCTTTAATTCTTGACCTCCATATTTGTCAACTTGATAAAGTACAAATGTCTAACTGAAACTATGCTAAGCTGAGTATCCTATATGACATCTACATTTGAGTTTTCTGATTGTAAAGTCTACTCCAATTCCTTTTTTTTTTTAAAGCAATTGGGGTTAAGTAACTTGCTCAAGGTTACACGGCCAGTTATTTCTGGGTCTGGTGCTAAGTATCTGAGCCTGGGATTCGATTCCAGGTTATCCCAACTCTGGGGCCAGTGAACTTACTCACTGTGCTACCTGGCCACCCCAGTCTATTCCAATTTCAACACTCCTGTCTTCCAACCTTGCAAAGTCAGGGTAACTACTTTATTTCATCTTTACCATATCACAGTTTGGATTGAATAACTTCCTCCCAACTTAGAGAAATCATTCAGAATTTTTTGTCTGCTCCATGAAATAAAATTAATTACATTTGGGCATACACATGCTAAATTCAATTCTAACAATAAAAATCACTATAAAGACCACCACACATTTTCTAATACTTTGAGATCTGCAGAACACTTTCTTCAGAACAACTTTTGAAAGCAAAAGTATTATCATTCCCATTTTAAAGATGAGTAAACTGAAGCTCAGGTTCTAACTTGCCCAAAGTCACAAAACTAGTTAGTGTCAAATTCAGGTTTCAAACCCAGATGTCCGATGCTTGTGTCCTCATATCCATTTCAAAAGCTGTTCTTATATGTGTTGATATTTTATAAAATAAGTGTGACTACTTTAAGTAATAGTGTTACAATGAAAGAGAGGTGCAGTGCTATAGTAGATAGAGAGCTGGTCTTGGAGTCTAAATAGATATGGGTTTAAATCCTTCCTATTATATGTTTTGGTTTTATGACGCAACCTCTCAGTGATGGAGGCTCACATCAAAAATAGGAATTTCTATTTGATGACCCCTGCCCTTACCTCCTAGCACTTCTCCCTAGATTACCTCTTATTTACTTGGAATAGTCTTCTTTGTGTAGAGGTCTCCTACTATAAAATATAAATCCTTGGAGGTAGGAACTGTTTCATTTGTGTTTTTGTATAATCTAGAGAGTAGATGTTTGATAAATACTTTGATTGCTAATTAACAAATACTTAAATTGATTAAAGACTGTGTCACACTATATGAAAGAATGATTCAAATCACTAATATTAAGAGGTATGCAAATCAAAACAGTTCTGAAGTTTCATTTCATGTCATGAAAACTGGAAAAGATGATAAAAGATGGCTATAGTCATTGTTGAAGGGTTTGTGGAAAGACAGGCATGCTAATACATTTTTGATAGAGCTGAGAATGTGTAAAAAAAATTCCAGAAAGCAATGTGGAACTGTACAAATAAAGCAATGAAAATGTATGGACCCTTTGATCCAAAGACCACTAAATACTCTAAAGAGGTCATTAACAAAAATAAAGGACTCTCTCTCTCTCTCTCTCTCTCTCTCTCTCTCTCTCTCTCTCTCTC
>NW_027185694.1:9067060-9070884 GCF_028583685.1 Petaurus breviceps papuanus | reverse complement strand
TCTCTCTCTCTCTCTCTCTCTCTCTCTCTCTCTCTCTCTCTCTCTCTTGCTATCTCTCTCTGTCTCTTTCTCTCTCTCTCCCTCCCTCTCTCTCTATGTCCCCCACCCCACAAGCTAAAATATTTATATCAGTATGTTCAGTGTTATCAAAGGCTAGAAACAAAGTAGATTACTATCTATTGGAAAGATTGCTAAATAAATTGAGATTCTTGTTATTTAGTTGTGTCCAACTCTTTTTACCCCACTTGGGATTTTCTTGGCAAAAATACTAGAGTGGTTTGCCATTTCCTTCTCCAGTCATTTTACAGATGAGGAACTGGGGCAAACAGGGTCACACAGCTAATAAGTGTCTGAGGCCAGATTTGAACTCAGGAAGATGAGTTTTTTCTGACTTCAGGTCCAGCACTCTGTCCACTGTACCACCTAGCTGCCCCAAAATAAATTGCAGCACATGAATATAATGGAACATTATTGTGCTATAAGAAATTATGAACATAATAACATAATGACTATAGAGAAACACAAAAAGAAATTTACATAAACTGATGCAACAAGTAGTGAGCTCAGCTAGAAAAGCAATAAATATGACTACAAAAATATAAGAAGAGGTGGCTAGGTGGCGCAGTGAATAGAGCACCAGCCCTGAAGTCAGGAGGACCTGAGTTCAAATCCGGCCTCAGACACTTAACACTTACTACCCATGTGACCTTGGGCAAGTCACTTAACCCCAATTGCCCTGCCCTCCCCCTGCAAAAATAAAAATATAAGAAGAAAGAACAATCACAAAAAAATCAAAACTGAATTTTGCAAAATTATAAAAAAGTTTCATTTGTCAGTAATGAAGATTATGCTGAATATATATAATGAAATATAATGAAATTATAAAAATGTTTCATTTGTTAGTAATGAAGAGATACAAGAAAATACTTCCTCTCATACCTTTGCATAGATTGGGAGTTCATGGGTGTGGAACATTACATATAACATCGGTTTTTTAAAAATGTGATAATTAGTTTTGCCTACTTTCCCCCTCTTATTCTTTTTTAAAAAATTTTTTTATTACAAGGATAGCTCTCTAGAAGGGGAAATAGAGGGGAATTTTTTTTGCACTGTTGAAGTAAATTTATTGATTAGAATTTTGTGTTTTCTGGCCTTATTTTATTTGCTTTTTTTTTCTTTTGGAAAACCATTGATCTTTATATTTTATTGTTATTGGGGGTTTTAACATTCATTTTAAAAATTGAGTTCTAATTTCTCACCCTCTCTTCAGTTCCTCTCTCACCCATTGAGAACACAGGGCAGTATGATACCCATAAACATGTAAAGACATGCAAAAAATATTTCCATATTAAATAACAACAAAAGGCAAGAAAAAGAAAGTGGAAAACAGAGAATGCTCTTACCTGCACTCAAAAATTCATTGGTTTTCTTTCTCTGGAGGTGGATATCATTTTTCATCATTAGATTTTGTAATTATCTTTAGATAAGTGTAGTGAACAGAGTTACTAAGTCTTTCACAGTTGATCATCATTACAATATTGCTCTTCTTGTGCATGATGTTCTCCTGGCTCTGCTCACTTCACTTTGCATCAGTTTATATAAGTCTTCTCAGGTTTTTATGAAACCATCTCCCTCATAATTTCTTAAAGAGCAATAGTACTTCATCATAATCATATCCCACAACTTGTTCAACCATTCCCCAATTGATGGGCATCCCCTCGATTTCCAATTCTTTGTCATCACAAAAAGAGCTGCTATAAATAGTTTCGCACATACAGTTCCTTTTATTTTTCCTTTTATCTTTCTGGGACACAGGACCAGGAGTGTGGTGTAGGATCAAAGGATATGCACATTTTGATAGCCCTTTGGACATAGTTCCCAATTGTTCTCCAGTAGGGTCAGACCAGTTTACAACTTCATCCATAGTACTCTAGTGTATCTATTTTCCCACTTCCCCTCCAGCACTTATATTTTCCTTTTTTTTCATGTTAACTGATGCAATAGGTATGAAGTGGTACCTCAAAGTTATTTTAATTTCCATTTATCTAATTATTAGTGATTTAGAGTATTTTTCACATGACTATTGATAGCTTTATTTTCTTCTGAATACTGCTTGTTCGTATCCTTTGACCATTTATTGGTGGGGGAATGGCTCTTAATTTTTGTAAATTTGTCTCATTTCCCTATATATTTGAGAAATCAGACTTTTATCAGAAGAGAAACAATGTAAATCCCTCCCTGTTTCCTCAATTTTCTGCTTTCCTTTTAATTTTTACTTTGGCATGCATTTTAATTTCATGTAATCAAAATTGTCCATGTTACCTCCTATGAACCTCTATCTCGTTTGGTCATTAACTAGTAAATTTTTTTTTATGTTGCCTTGATTTGCACACGTTATATCTAAATCATATACCTATGTTGACCTTATTTTGGTATATGGTGTGAGATGTTGGTTTATGTGTAGTTTCTGCCAGCTTCTTTCCAGTTTTCCTAGCAGTTTTTGTCAGATAGTGAGTTCTTGACTCAAAAACTTAGATCTTTAGGTTTATCAAATACTAGATTACTATGGTCATTTACTACTATGTATTATGTACTTAACCTATTCCATTAATCTACCACTCTATGTATTAACTGGTGCTTGATTGTTTTGACAATAGACATCTTATAATACAGTTTGAAATCCGGTATTGGTAGGTTGTCTTCCTTCATGTATTTTTTTTCATTGATTCTCTTTATATTCTTCAAGGAAGGTATTAAAAGGGAAGGTGAAGACAATGTAAAATAAAAGATACAAAAATCATTTTTAAAAAGGATGATAAGTTGTAGAACAATTGTCATAAGGGATAGCTGCCTGGTAGATGGAATTCCTCACTGAGAACTCCCTGTCCTGGCAAAATTACATATATGATAAAAACACAAATACTAGAGAAAGGACATAATATTCCTCCAAAAAAGGAAACTCCCTTCTGATAAACTTCTAAATATTTTTGTGAGCAATTTTGGGCATTTGGTGATTTAATTAAATCTCCTAAAAATATCTAGAACAATAACCAAGAGTACTTAATTCCTAAGAAAAGGTGGACATTTGACAAAACAGAAGTCATCTCTGAGTCCTAGGATCACAGATCAGTATATGTATCATATCATATTTATTTGAGTGTTTTCTTGTGTGTATTACTGGTCTGAACACTTTGAAAAAGAAAACACAAAAAGACAGCTCTGCTTTTTCATCTGAAACAAGCTCACTGAATATCTGAGTCTTCTGCCTGTTTGCTAACCCAGGCCTCCTTTTCTTATATCTTCGTCTTGGGCACTCCCAAGAATGATGCTATTCCTGTCACTCTAGCAAGCAGAAGGTAGTCAGGGTCCACCATCAGAGCCCTTAAGAGTGAAGTGCCTGGTTTCTGTACTTCTCCCCTCCTCCACTTATCTACATCTGAGAGCCAAAGTGGGTTGAGGATTGAGAAATGAAGGACCCTGGACAACAAGGACCTCAGGTGCTGGGCACCTGGCAAAATGGATACTTATTTATAAAAACGGAAAAGCCTCAAGGCTTTAGACAGGAAAAGTATGGCAGAATCCAGTGTCTTCAGGAGGAAGCTGAGTTCTGTTGAAACTAGAAGCTGGATGAAAAGAAAATCTACATGACAGCATAGGCAATTAAACACAAAATCAATTTGAAGTATTTAATGGATAGAATAGAGAACAGTAACATCTGGAGGAATCAAGCAACACCTTTGTGAAAAGGAGAATTTGAACTTAACCTTGAAGCAAGCTAGGTCAGAGGAAAACAATGTTGAGACTGTAAAGGAAAGAACAAAAGT
>NW_027185694.1:9052443-9066660 GCF_028583685.1 Petaurus breviceps papuanus | reverse complement strand
GGGGAAACATGGTAGCACAGTGAATAGAGCACCTGACCTAGAGTCAGGAGGACCTGAGTTCAAATTTGACCTCAGACACTTGACACTTACTAGCTATGTAACCTTGGGCAAGTCACTTAACCCAAATTGCCCTGCCTTCTCCCCTCCAAACAAAAAAGTGAAGCACCTTTAAACATTTTAGAGCAAAAATACCATGGTAGCTTAATAAGAAAGTATATGAAATCCCTTATGAGCTGGTTTCATCTGCTGATAGCATCATTCAGATGCAGATTTGTTCTAATCTGCCAGAAACCCGGATATTTTATGAAAAAGAATTGTTGTTTTAAGGAGTGGCATTTTAGAAAGGGTTAGGACATTTCTGGGCTATTAGGGTGACTACTTGACTTTCCTCAAGCTTAAATGAAATTTCCCCAGCAGGATTATAATATTTTTCTAACATCAATATTGAGAAAATGAGAAAGACATAAAAAAGAAAATAGAAAATGTTTCTTCACAATCAAATATGTAGTTATCAAGTGACAAGAACCCAAATGAGACTGTGAAATATACTCATCATAGATGTGTGAAGGGTGCAATTGACTTTCTTTTTAAAAAAAATATTTTAATGTGTTTTATCCTAAAATTTTATTGATATATTTTTTTCACAACTTCATTTCTAAATATATCCATCTCTCTTTCCTACCCAGAGATTCAACCCTCCAAACAAGGAATTTTTAAAGGGAAAACCATAATTCACTAAAACTAACGAACACATCAACTGAATCTCAGAGTATCTGCAATGTTTTACATTCATAGGCCTCCACATCTGCAAAGAAAAGAAGGAATTATATTTTCTCATCTCTTCTTCAAAATCAGTCCTGGGCATTATACAGTTTTCAGTTTCTTTTTTATTTTAATTTATACCATTGTAGTTATTATATGTATATATTGTTTTCCTGGTTTTGCTCACCTTACTTTTTCGTCTTCCCATGGTTCTTTGTAGTGCTGTTGGTCATTGTTTCTTTCAGTGCAGTGATCTTTAATTATATTAATGTACCTCAGTTTTTTGAAGTATTCCCTAATTGATGGACATCGACTTTGTGTTCTCTTCTTTGCTAGTGTGAGAAGAGTATATGTGTGTGTATATGAACATATACAATTTATGTATCTGTAGGTATATATACATGTGTATAGACCTGTATACATATACACATATATACTTGATATATATATATATGTGTGTGTGTGTGTGTGCTTGATATGTGTGTGTGTGTAGATATAAATATATAGATAAATGACATCTTTTAATCTTTCTATCTTGGTATATATATCTAGCATTAAGTTCTCTGGGTCAAACATTATGGATATTTTAATCACTTTCTTAGCATAAATCTAATTTGTTTTCTGTAATGGTTGGACAAATTCATAGCTTTAACAATAAAGCCATTAGTATACTTGTCTTTCCCTCCAATATTGACTATTCCCTTGTAACTGAATTTCAGTAAAGACAATTAAAGACTTCAAATTATTCAAGTTTTGGTCATTTTTTTAAGACAATAGTCCCAAACTTTTTTAAGTATAAGGATTCTCTCCCACAGAGCTGTGATATTTGTGCTATTAGTATGTATCTATTGATGGAGAAAATACATGAGAACAAATGGCTACTATGAATTTAGTAATGCTTTAAAGGGTATTTGTGTTTTTATCAATCATAACAGCAACTACTTAACTATTTAAATAGATTTGTCATCTAATTGATGTGTATGATATATACCTCCTCTGATAGACTGCAACCTGTCCATTTCTGCCAATCTTGTGAGACTTTGTACACATCTTCCTTACAAGTCCTCCATAAGTGGTATATCCAATGTGCTTGGGAACTTCCTTAGTTACTCCTGATGCTGGTACTAATAGGAAATAAATACTATCAATCATTTATCCTTTGTTCTCACCCTATGTGAGGCATGTTTTTTTTAATCAACATCATTGCCTCATAGGACAAAAAGCTATGGAGGGCAAAACAATTTTAAGAAAATGACATTCAAACACCATCTAGTAGTTAACAATAAGAGGCTTCCTTAGCCATAGCATGGGAAAGGTACTCAGTAAGGATACCACCTTGATTCCATTGAACCTAGATTACTTCATCTATGGTATAGAACCTGGTGTTCTGTTTAAGCCTGAGGGAGAGTCCCTCTTATTTTTGTGGTCTGGCTTTGTATTCGGGCCATTGGGAAACTATATCAGTGGTGTAAACCTCTGTCAATTAAATATCAGAGAAATCTTCCTAAGGAAAAACTAGCCTAACTGACATGGCAAATGTTTCTTCTACCACAGGATCTATAAACTTTTTTGTGTGAGAATATGTGCATTTTTCGAGAACATTTTTGATGATTAGACATTAGAAAAAAACATAAAAATATTCCATAGTAGACCACATCTTTACCATTTCATATGACTAAAAAACCCATTGTGAATATTGTTTTATGATTATAGTCAAGGATTTGGTTTGTTTGAGGAAAATGCTGCTTTAAAGGCTCTCTTCCAGCAAGATATCTCTCATTCATGAGATAAAATCTTAGCAAATTCCTTGAAAGATATAACAAACATATCATTCTTTAGTAACTTATTATAAATATCAAGTGCAACATAAAGCAAGGAAACATATACTCATTAAAGGTATTTATCATGGTCATAGAAGACATTCAGCAAATACCTGAAATGGAAGTAGGACTTGGAATGGATGGTGAAGTCCTCCAAATGACTCTGTTTCTAAGATGACATTGAGCTGATTGCATTAAACCATAGGTTATTTGAGATCCTTTTAAAGGTCATCAATAGTCATTCCAAAGACTTTGGCCTAACTATCCACACAGAAAAAAATAAAGTGGATGAAGAACATTCATTGTCTAGACTATGATATTCCTTTTTTGAACAACTTGAGCTTAGATAAATGGATAGGATAGGGAGGGAGGGAGGGAGAGAGAGAGAGAGAGACAGAAAAAGAAAAAGAGATCAGATATCAGTGTATTATTGCTTGACATATAAGAAGTACATCATGATTATTTGTCTTTTTACCTATCAGACTGATGACTCTTTAAGTAGTCCATACAATTGGAATTCATAACATATCTATATATCTTTATATTCATCTTTCTATCTGTTTATCTGTATCTTGGATAGACACTGTGGCTGGATAATTAATTTGTCCTATAATTAAACAGGAAAAATGGGTCGGGATAGATTTCCTTTAAGAAACTACAAAGTTATGTTAATGACTCCAAACTTTCTCCAGAAACAAATAATATTATTTTTCCAGTAATGTTGTGTGGCTGAGTCATGGAACACAGAAGTTAAGATCACCTAAAGAGCAGGCATGGTAGGCATGGGTAGATTGCAACATATTCTAAACAAGCAGTTAAGAAAGATACATCCATGTCTATACCATGTTGTCTGTAGTTCTATTTTCCTTCCTCTTTCAGAATTTGGACTACCTACCCTTGGACTCTAAGTTGACTCTTCAACTTAGATAGCCCTAGTATCAGGTCAAGTAATTTACTTTCTATATTTACTCTATACCATGCCACCTATCCTTTCCTTCTTA
Organism: Petaurus breviceps papuanus; assembly: GCF_028583685.1. NCBI lineage: Eukaryota > Metazoa > Chordata > Mammalia > Diprotodontia > Petauridae > Petaurus > Petaurus breviceps. The sequence continues at coordinate 9,063,077 of NW_027185694.1, read as the reverse complement.
ATTCTAGTTATCTGTGTTTTATTCCCCTATTGTATTGTAAACTTGAAGGCAGGGACTATCTTGATTGCTTGTATTTTTAATCTTAGACCTTAGAAAAGGGTCTTGCATATGAAATTAATAAATACTTTCCATTCTTTTATTGATTCAAAAGACATTACCAAATAAATTTATGAATAAAAAATGACCCAGATATGTAATAAGAGTAAAGGATGATATGTGATATTTGTGCTATTAGTATAGACATCCCATATGCTTCATTTATATCCTTGAGATATCAAGCCAGTTCAAGAAATCTCATTATACCTTAGATGGGCCCCCTGAGGAAAACTGAGAGAACATGGGCAATGATGGTATAGGACACACAAGCATGGATAGGTTGAGATCTGACTTGTTGGAAGAAATGTCAACATTAAGGAGATTACAGTCTAAATTCAATGAGCATTTACTGAACACTTATTATGGGCCATACATTGTGATAGGTACTGGAGATAAAAAAATAAAATAAAATAGTTCTTTCCTTCAAAAAGTTTACATTCTATTAGGAGAAACAATAGATACATAGATAAGTAAATACAAATATATACTATATTTGCATGTATATACATATATAATTTATGTGGACATTTTATTTATGAAAGAAATAGGAAAAGCAAATTTTACAATGGATATCAAAAAGTAAGTTGAGAAGAAACCAAAAGAGTTCTTAGAAAACCTGAGACAAACAACACCTTAGCTTAAAGTATCTTTTTGAAAAAATATACATAAAGTTTTTAGAGGAATGGAATGAAATCATGATGCTCAGAGGCAAAAGTATTAACTTACAATAAAAAGAAAATGGCAGTAATGCATTGTTTCACAACAACTCATATGCATATGACTTTTTTTTAAGACTTCAAAGTTTATTGATGAGGAACTCTGCTCTCTTCTTTTTAATCAGATTAGCTAAAGATTTGGCAAATTTTAGTCTTCTGGCAAATTTTTTAGTCTTTTCAAAGAGCCAGCTTTTAGTTTTATCATTTCTATGGGGTTTTTTTGTTTCTAATATTTCTCTCTAATTTTCAATATCTCCATTTTCATGCTTATTTTTGACTCATTTATATGTTGGCTTTCTAATGATCTAAATGCACATTTAGTTCATTAATCCTCTCTTTTTCTATTTTGTTAATGTACATTTGTAAAGATATGATCCCCCACCCCCACCCCAAGGACTGTATTAGCTGCATCCCAGAAATTTTGGTATGTTGTTTCATCATTAACATTTTCTTTTTCATAGATATTAATTAGTTCTATGATATGTTCTTTAACCCATTTATATTTTAGGATTTTGTTGTTAAGTCTCCATTTGGGTCTGTATTTTTGTTTGTGGTCCTTGAACCAATTTTTATTTTTATTGCTTTAGATCTGTAAAAGATGTATTAACCTTTTGCTTTTTAAAATTTAATTGCAATATCTCTGTGCCCTAGTACATAGTCAGTTTTTGTAAAAGTTCCATATGGTGCTGAGAAATATATATATTCTTTTACTGTACCATTTAGAAGAGTCCATAAGTCATTTAGTTCTAGTTTCTCTAGTAATTTGTTTCATTTCATATTTTCCCTTTTGTTTATCTTTCTGTTAGACTTATTCAAAGCTGAGAGGAATAGTGAAAGCTCCTGTCACTATTGGATTACTATCTATGCCTTCTTATAGCTAAAATAATGTTTCCTTTGTGAATTTGGATGCTAGGGAATTTAGAATTATATAAGTTTATTAGTGATATTAGTTTGTTGACTGTGGTTCTTTTCAGCATAATATAATTTATTTGTTTATCCTTTTTGGGGGAATGTTTGTTTTGTCAGTTAGCATGACTGCAACTTAGGCAAACTTAGGCTTCCTTATTCATGTGCTTTACTCCTAGGTTAATGTAAGTTTTTGCTCATTTTCCTCCTCTCCCCCATAATATGTGCATTGGTAGAAGAATGTGACCCTGGTTTATAGATGCACTGTTGCATTTATATTTTTCCCTTCTATTTAATACTTATATTATGATTATTCTTGCTTTTGCTTTCTTGTTTAATAAATGTTCTATGCTTAAGGGCTAATGGTGGGAGTCAAAATGGTAGAGTAGAAGGAAGAAGTCATAGCTTAGTTCCTGTACCAAATCTCTTCCACAGAGATCTAGAAAATACAGCAGACTGAATTCTGGTCAGGAAATTCAAGAAGAGATCCAACAAGTCATTTTTTTCCAGCCTAGGCTGACTTAAGACAAACAAGTCTGGAAACTGGGGACAGGACCTGACCTGGAGCTGTGCCATTGGTCTGAAGTTCCTGGTGTTGTTCCTGTTCTTTGTCACCACCTTGCAGTAGAAGACTCACTGAATTGTAAAGATTTGGTATTACTCACCAAGTGGGCCAGATAATTAAGACCAAAGACTTGGTTCTTCCCAAATGGAGAATAAAAAACTAGAATTTGGGGGATTTGCCCTCTACATTTCTTTTTTTCTCTTTTTTTTTCATGATTACTCTTTCAGGTTGAGGAGGCTGCAATTTTTTCTCTTTTTCCCCTTTTACTCTTGGCTATGTCAAGAGAATTGTCCCAGAAAAGTCCAAAAGCTTTTAAATGATCAAATACCCTCTAGAAGATCCTTAGGAGCTTGCCACTATGGAATGGTATGTGATAGGACCAATACCTACTAAGGTTCCTCTTTCCCTCTTCCCACCCAACCCTACAACTAACCCTTTTGGATTAGGCCCAAAGGAAATAAAGACAGAACTTGATTGACCCAGAAGTAGGTAACGTTTAACATGTACCTTCCTTGTAGCTTCCTCAAGTATTCTGGTTTTGTTGATGTAGCTTCTTAGTCATCCAGGGACAGAAAAGTTACTTCTTACCTGGGGAAGCGAATGAGAAAAAAAATCTTTGGAGCAAGTTTCTCTGATAAAAGTCTTATATCCAAGATATGGAATGAATTGATTCAAATTTGTAAAACTAAGAGCCATTCCCCAAAAGATAAGATGACAAGAGATATGAAAGGCAGTTTTTGAAGGGAAAACATCCTACATGTCAACAGCCATATTTTAAAAATGCTCGAAATCACTAACAATTAGAGAAATGCAAGTTAAAATAGATCTGAGGTGTCACCTCATACATACCCGATAGATTGGCAAAGTTGACCCACAAATGGAAAATGTCAAATTTCTAGAGAACTATGAGGAAATAAGTACATTAATGCATTGTAAATAGAGTTGTGAACTGGTTCAGACATTCTAGAAAAAAATCTGGAGTGATTTCCAACATGTTATGAAACTGAATACACTTTGACCTACTGATACCACTGCTAGGTTTATATTGCAAATTGATCAATGGAAGAGGAAAAGAACCCACATGTTAAAAAAATTATGACAGTTCTATTTTTTGTGGTAGCAAAGAACTGGAAATTGTGGAGGTTGCCTATCAATTGAGGAACTGCCTAACAAGTTATGTTATATGTATTTGATAGATTACTATTGTGCTGTAAAAAAATGATGAAGGGGATAATTTCAGAGAAACTTAGGACAATGTGTATGAATTGTATATAGCCAACGAGATACCCACAGCAGGTGCTATGAATATGCAGGTGTATTTCCAGGTTTAAATTGCAATTTATAACAGACTCTCTTCTTCAAAGACAAACCAAGATATTTATTCATATACCAGAAAGCCAACTCCACCATGGTAATAAAGAAGTTGGTATACATTACCAAATCAGGTTAACACCACCATCCACAAGCCTTTCTTCTGTCAGGGCTCCCCACAAACAAGCTGCCTTAGGCAAAATGCCCCTGTCTCACCAGCTCTAGCTGCTGTGCCTCTCTCTGCCTCCTCTCTCAGCTCCAACTGACTCTCCCACTTCCTGTTCCACCTGTTTGGCAATCTTCTCCCATCATAGACTCCATGTGATTCAGGCTCAAATCAAGTCACATAGGTCTATTAATGGGTAATGAAGATCTTCCTATTCCATTAAGAATACATTAACAATACAGTGATACAAAGTGAAGTGAGCAGATCCAGAAGAACAGTTTATATAATAACTACATTATAAAAGCAAACAACTTTGAAAAGATTCAGGAATTCTGATAACTCTGATCAACACAAGGACTAATTATAATTTCAGGGGATAGATAATGAAATAGGCTACTAGGCTTCAGATAGAAAAATAATAAATTCAGACTGAATATCAGGGCATATTTTAACGTGGCTAATGCAGGGAATTTGTTTTGCTTAACTATGTATGTTTGTAACAGGTTTGTTTTCTTTGTTTTCTAAATGGGGTTGAGGGTGGGAGAAAAGGGGCAGGTGTGAGGGAGAGAATTTGGAACTGAAAATAAAATAACATTTTATTAATTTTAAAAATAAATAAAACAGTGGTATAATTGTGGTTTGTTTATATATAAATTAAGAGGGTAGCTAAGTGGCATAGTGGATAGAGCACTGAGCTTGGCATCAGGAAGACCAAAGTTCAATTCTAGCCTAATATACTTCCTAGCTGTGTGATCTTAAGCAAGTCACTTTAACTCCGTTTGCCTCGGGTTCCTCATCTGTAGAATGGGGGCAGTAATAGCATCTAACTTAAAGAGTTGTTGTGAGTGTTAAATGTGCCTGGTACATACTAGGCATTGTGTAAATGTCAGTGATGACAACAATGAGGATTGACCATGCTTAATAATGCTTATGGTGAGAAGCACGTTAGTCAGGGCTCAGACCTTGAAAGCAAATAGGTATTTCTTCCACATCAGGGTTATCCCTGGAACTCTGAGAGTGAGGTGTAGCTATATGACAACCTATTTGAGGGATGACCTCAACCTGCCAGCATGGATGCAGGTGGAGTGAGCAAGTCTATTCCATCCCATGGAGAGAGAGCCTGGAGAAAACTCGAGGTAGAGGTGTAATGATCAGCACTAGTTAGTTTGACACACTCATATACCACATACATAAACTGAACACAAAGTAATTTTAGGAGGGGCTGAGCACTAAACATTAGAGCAATCAAGAAAATTCTTCTGTAGGACCTAGCACTGGAGTTGAATCTTGAAGGAAGCTGAGGATATCAAGAGGGTATTTGTTCTTGTTTTTAATGCATCAATAAAATGTCTTTTAAATTAAAGTATCCTAGGCCTGACTAATAGTTCTGAGGTCCATCCCAATCAATCAACTTATTTGACAACTATTTATAAAACATCTACTATGTGACTTACACAGACCTAGGTGTGTCTTATCTTCAGGCAGTTATGCCTTTTTTTGTCAGCCAAGCAGAGCAGAGTTTTCCTTCAAAAAGAAGTAGATGCTAACTTAAATTATATTATTAGCAAATGAGCATATGGTTTAAATTTCAAGAGAACATCAATGAAGTTCAATTCAACTGACATTAACAAATATTATGAAGCAAATAATATGTACAAAGCAATGAAGTTTGGAACTTGGACATGGAACTCTCCACAATTTTAATTTCATATCTTCAGTCTAACATTAGAAATATACTTTTGCCTAGGACAATGTTTCTTGACACAGACTCCTGAGAGTTCCCAGGATGCTTTCAGGGAGTCAACTGAAATTATTTTCATTATAATACCAAGATATTATTTGCTCATTAAAATACTCCTCCATTTTCCAACTACATACCTGTGTGAGGCCATTTTTTCTTCATATATATCAATCAGAATGACACATTGCAAAAGATAGGATGCATAAGCAGATATGAGAATCTACCTGTCTTCTAGCAAAATAGACACGAAAGAGATTTGCAAAAATATGTAAAGAAATGTCACTCTTGTGACCCATTTGAAAGATATAGTTATTTTTTGTAAAATGTAATTGATGTTAACATGTTTTATTATTGTCATTTTAAAATGAATAATAAATATTTTTAAAATTTATCAGATTTAATTTTTCTTATGCTAAGATAAGTAGATATAACCCACATAAATATTGAGCACTTATGACATGCAGCTTGCAGTAACAGTATATTGTCCATTTTCCATCTGCTTAAAATAATTCCAGCAAAAACAAAGTTTGTATGAAAGTCTGTATCCGTGTTTAAGTAAAGTGTGTGAAAGCATGCCCCAGGTTTCCTTTTATTGTACTGTAATACTGGTTTTCTTAGGCAAAGGGGTAAAAATGTTCAAATCTATGCACACAGACCTGATCATAAATTCTCCTTATAAAAGAATTTGCTTCTTTAAAAACTAATATTTGACCTTTAAAAGAAAATGCAACATAGAAAAATATAACTTCTCGGAAAAATCCACTAAGCCCATGTGGGCTTAAAGCATAAAATATTCATTGAGCCCAGTTCAAAGAATTGTATGATACCAATGGAATTTGAGTCAAAGGATCTAGTTTCCAATCCTGAATCTGCTCATTACAACCTGGGTGACCTTAGGAAAGTTATCTAATCTTTCTGGGTCTCAATTTCCCCATTTGTAAAATGACAGAGTGAAATCAGATGACTTCTTTGGTCTCTTCCAACTCTAAATCTATGATTTTTGATTGTAAGAGTAGATTCTGTTAATTAAGCAAAAATCAGAAGTTAAAATCAATTATTCCACAAACACTTATTAATTTCTTCCTATTAGCCAATCAATCAATAGACATTTATTAGGCATCTACTAGGTGCCAGACACTTGTGCTAAGTGCTGGGGACACAAAGAAAAACAAAAATAATCCCTTCTTTCAAGGAGTTTATATTCTAAAGGAGGACACTATAATATATTAAATAATTAGTTAAGTCAGTACAGAGTGAGTAGAAGGTAATCCCCGAAGAGAATATTGTACCTAAATGAATCCATAAAGGCAATGCTATATCAAACTAATTGTACTGTATAGATCTAGACAAAGTAATAATATTTTAAAGCTCCTTTTGGGGATCAAATGGCATTAATTGGAGTTAGCAACAGAAAGTTTTCCCTTTCATAGTTTAGGAAAATTCAAGCCTAACTTTGATAATGGACAGTGCCTTCACACTACGCCTTCTCACTGTAGGTCTTGGAAAACTAAATGTAAAGAAAGCTTCATCCAGTGTAACTTTATGTACATTTATGAAAGTCATCTCAGTATAATAGACAGAATATTCATTAAATCAAAAAGTTGAAGGCCAGTCTCTCATTTGTCTTGGTATTTAAAGAGCTCACTATCCCATGATGGAGAAAAGGATAAATATGTTAAAACATTAAATATTTTGAAGTATGTACTATCTTTAAAAAACTATAATGTAGCTAAAAACCTAAATTTGTCATTACAAACAGATGTGATTAACTCCTAGACACTCTGTTTTCTTATTTTTTCAGAGGAAAAATCATTTTTATCCCTTCTTTTCAAATTTTCAAAATAAAATCACTATTTTAATTTTTGAGGTTTTTTTTCCCCAAAGACTTGCAAAATTATTAGAAATGCAGTCTTCTCTGGTTGTAGTTATGGCTTTAAACTATTTCTTTCAATAACTATCCTTGTGTTAGTTAATGCTGATTAGAAATTTGTGGTGTCTACCAATTACCTTTCAAGAAATTTTCAAACAAATGATTTTCATATTATGCAACAGTGATTTGATCATTGATTGTATCTTGAGTTTCAAGTTCTATCATTTTTACATTTTGATTAAATAATTTCACTATCTTGAATAAATAATCCATATGCAAGTGAGGGCTTAATTTCTCAAGATTCTAATAATTTATTTAGATGAAAATGGGACAAAACTCTTCAGAAATGTGGAAAACTTGAGAGTTCAGTCACTTCTGGAAATCATGAAGTATTAGAAGAACAAAAGAAAAGTGCCAAGAATATTCATTTGGCAGAAATTTGGGGGGCAATTCCCTGTGGGCACACACCCATTCCTTCTCAGCTTGTTTAAAAATCTATTTTCTTATATAAATATGAAAATGTCATTCTGGTTGATGTGGAAATATGAATATTAAAAAATTGTTAAAGATATTGAAAACATAATGGACTTTGTCATGAAAGTCATGTTCCTAATGAACACAAGTCCCCAAAACTCAATATTGCCTTGAGAAATGTATTTTTGAAAAGTCAAGAATAAATGATTCAAAATGAAGAAAACAGGATCAAATGAATGATGTACACAATAATTACAAATGAAGGCAAGGATTCAGCTCAAATTTGTTTTTCTTATTTAGTTGATTAGTCCTGTCCGACTCTTTGTGACCCCATTTGGGGTTTTCTTGACAAAAATACTGAAGTGATTTGCCATTTCCTTCTCCAACTCATTTTACAAATGAGGAAACCAAGTCAAACAGGGTTAAGTGACTTGTCCAGGGTCAAACAACTAGTAAATGTCTGAGTATAGACTTGAATGTAGGTCCTCCTGACTCCAGGCCCAGCACACTATCCACTGTGCTACCTAGCTGTCCTCAGGTCAGATACAATGGCCAATGTTGGTTCCAGATGACTGAGGTTAAAATACATTTCCTTTCTGTTAAACAAAAACTATGAACTTTAATAAAAGAGTCAAAACTGCCATATTAATGACAGTTCTGTTTAAGTTCTTGTTGTTTTTTTAAAGTGAAGGTGCAATGAAAACGTAGGGGGAGATTGATCAGGGGAATGTCCTGGTCAGCTTCATGAATTTAAGGGATGGTATACCTTTGACTAGAATTTTGATTGTATTTTCCCATTAAAAATACCTCTTGGCAGCTTCTAGAGTCCATTGATGGAGACTATCCCCAACGTGGATTGGCTGGTTCCCACCACTGTGGAATACATTATTTCAGGAAAAGCTACCTTTTCTTTTTTTTGTCTTTTTTTTTGGAGGGCAATTAGGGTTAAACGACTTGCCCAAGGTCACATGGCTAGTTTTTGTGTTAAGTGTCTGAGGCTGGATTTGAAGTTAGGTCCTGCTGACTCCAGGGCCGGCTCTCTATTCACTGTGCCACCTAGCCGCCCAAAGCCACCTCTTCATACCATCCCACAAAGGGTAGTCTACATATGCCCTTTTTCCCTCTCCTCTTTTGCTTTTCCTATGGGATATCCTGAGAGTGCAGAAGACATAGGAGTATAGCTACTGTGGAAGAACTTGTCCCCTCCCAGAGACATTGTTAGTGGCCTTGTAGCAGAATATGTTCTGTACTCGGTGACCTGAGAAGAAAGCTCATGAATAATGTCATTTTTGTCCCCAGATTTAGATTCAAATAAATAAGTCAATAAGCATTTATTAATTACTTACTAGGCCTTGTACTAAGTACTAGGAATATACATACAAGTAGAAAAATAGTCCCTGACCTCAAGAAACTTACATTTTTGAGGGGGAGGAAATACATAAAAGGAAGCTGAAAAGGCAGCAGGGAGGAAAGATACCTGTGGTGGTAGTGATGGGGGGATGGGGAGGGTGGAAGGGAGATGACAAAAAGAGAAATCTAGGGTCACAAGCTGGTCCCAGAGGGAAATGAAGGAACAGATATGACTGACCTGGACACTAACCATAAAATGGTAGCTCCAGGAGGAAGTGACCAATCAGAGGAAGGGGTAATAGAGGCAGAGTGATCTTCGGGGTTAGAAGGCTATAGGGAAAGAATAGTCTAATGATCCAAGACAATTCCAAATGACTAATGATGAAGTATACTATTTGCTTCCAGAGAAAGAACTGATATTGTTTGAATACAGACTGGAGCATTTTCTTCACTCTTTCATTCTTTTTTTTAGTTCATCTTTTTGTACAAAATGACTAATATGGAAATACTTTACATGATTGCACATGCATAACCTATATCTAATTGGTAACTGTCTTCAGGGAAAAGGGAAGGGAGGAAAGGAGAGACAGAAGGATAAAATTTGGAACTTAAAAAATGTTAAAAATTGTTTTAACATGTAATTGGGGGAAAATAAGATATTTTTTAAAGAAAGAAACAATAGTCTTCTAGAATGAGGTGATTACTGGAGTCTCAAGAATATTCCAGAATGAGATGGCTTTTGTGGCATAGTGCGGAAAGAAGTCCCTAGAGTCAGGAGTGGGTTCTGAAGAGTTAGGGGTATAGCCTGTCAATCACACAGCAGTCCAGGAGGAGGGAACTATGTGACTATTAGTAAGAATTCCCAAGCCTTCCCTCTCCAGCAGTCCCAAGTTTGAGAATTCCAGAGTTTGGCCTTTTAGCTAGAGAAGGGAAATCTCCTAAGCAGTATCATCCAGGTCTTGTAGCAGGAAAAGGGAAATTTCTTGAAGGTAGTTGTGGGGATTATGAGTGACACCAACTTTGAGAATCTAGGAATCTTCACCTGTGTTGAGAGGTGGGGGATTTCTTGCTTTTTTTGTTTTGTTTTGTTTTGTTTGGAGGGCAATTGGGGTTAAGTGACTTGCCCAAGGTGACACAGCTAGTATTTGTGTCAAGTGTCTGAGGCCGGATCTGAACTCAGGTTCTCCTGACTCTAGAGCCGGTGCTCTATTCACTGCGCCACCTAGCCGCCCCTGTAGGGGATTTCTTAGGGAGTATTCCTCTTGGAATTGAGAAGAAGATAACATATAAGTCTCTAAGCATTAAAAGGGGCAGTAAAAAGGGACTAGAGGTACAATAAGGGAGAGGAAGAGACCTGAACCCTGCCCTCTACTATTAGTATGAGCTATTCAGATATACCATGTTTCCCCAATAATAAGACACTGTCTTATTATTTTTTT